>NC_143569.1:82797500-82907500 GCF_054136105.1 Typopeltis vanoorti | reverse complement strand
GTTGATTTTGGATGCTCCAGTTGAGCAGCAATGGCACGTATGGACATGCCACCAGTGTGACAGCCCACGGTGTAACCTCTCAAAACCAGAGTTCACGTCCTGTTTCCATACCGCCTGTATTCAACTGCTACGATGAAATACTGCTTCCTGCTAACTGCACACTGGTTTCTATGTCATTAACAAACCTGGAATGTTTCATAACTTCAAATAACAGGGGTGTCTGGTAGATTGTGTGGGAAAGGTAAAGGTATATATATATATATATATATAAACATAAAACCCGTGTGGGGACACCTGTAACCCCCATTGGGCGCGTCCTCTGGTGGCGGATCGGGGAATGCTCGTCATAGTTTACTATGAAGGATAGGAGGGAAATAAAATATCTCCCGCCGACCAACAGGATAGCACTTCCCTCATAGGCAGGTCTGGGGGCCTCGAAGGTGGCAGCTCCACCACTAGACTCGGGTGCTGAAGGCTAATCCCCTGCACACCTTAAAATTTCACCCATTAAAAGAAATAACAAAGAGATAGCCGAACTGCCTAAATGGTTAACGACAAAGCGAGGAAAAGGTACATGAGATACGGAACATGGAACGTTAGAAGTCTACATGGAAAAGAAAACAAATTAATAGATGAATTTAAAAAATCAAGATTGGATCTGCTAGCAGTCACAGAAACAAAAAAGAAAGGTCAAGGTTGCCAGAAAATGAAAGATGGGTATATACTTTTCTTTTCATGGGTAAACCCAAGAGAATGGGGAAAACAAGGGGTAGCTTGCATAATTAAACCAGATCTCAAAGAATATATTACTAAATGACAACTAATAAACGAAAGGTTGTTGACAATCACTATAGATTTTAAATCAGACAACGAAGTATTCACTGTAATTGTTGGATACGGCCCAAACGATAATGCTAATAAAGAAATTAAAAATGAATTCTTCGAACTCTTACAAAAAACAATTGAAGAAGTTCATACTACTAGGAGACCTTAATGGCCCGGTAGGCAATCAAGTAGATGAAGAAACGAAACAAGTGTTGGGAATAACCCGGAATAATAATGGAGAAAGAATAATAAATCTTTGCCTTATAAATAATTTAGTAATAGCGAATACTGTGTTCAAGCATAAAGAAGAGCCCAATAGAAACGAAAAATCTATAATCTACTACGCCATCATAAGCAGATCGTACTGGAAGTATACAAAAAATGCAAGAGTCTACAGAGGTGCTGAAATAGGCAGTGACCACTACTTATTAGTATTGGAAACAATCCATAAAATAAAAGTTGAAAAATGTAGAAAAAGTATCAAGGAAATAAATGTTAAGATAAAGAACTACAAACTAAAGAAAGAAAAAACAGCCATTGATTATAAAAGTAAAAGAAGAGAGGATGAAAGAAGTAGAAAAAGAGATACATGAAGACCAAGATGTAGAAAACCTATGATACAGGTTCAAAACACTTCCTCTAGAAACAAGCAAATAAATTTGTGGTGTATCATTAAATAATAAACAGGAGAAACATAAAACATCCTGGTGGACTGAAGAACTAAAAGAAGAAATTAAAAAGAAAAAGCAATTAGGGAAGAGATATATAACATCAAAGCTGCAGGTTGATAGAGAACTATAGCGTTAATAAATAAAGTTAATAAATAAATAAATAAATAAATAAAGTTAAAACCTTAGTGAAAGAAGAGAAAAGAAAATGCTGGGAAGACTTCGGACATACTTTAGAAGAAAATTTTAAAGGAAACCAAAACTCTTCTATAATGTTTTAAGAAGAATGAGGTCAGAGAAAGAATGCCCCATAAAATTTATCAAAAATAAGGATGGAAAGTTACTCACAAATTCCGAAGACATCATGAAAAGATGGAAACAGTACTTTCAAGAATTATTGGAAGATGCAGGACACGGAAAAAATAGAACCCTAAGAGCAAGACACAGAAGCAAAATAGAAGATCAGAGTGAAGAAATTCATGCAAATGAACTGTTAGCAGCAATAAATAAAATAAAACTGGGCAAATCAGCAGGCCATGACCAAATAACACCAGAAATGGTAAAGAATTTAGGAACGAAAGCCATAAAATTTCTTTTACACCTCTTCAATGTTGTATGGAAAAAGAAAATTATTCCCAAAGACTGGGAACTAGCTATAATAATCCCTATATTTAAGAAAGGAGACAACCGCAAATGTGAAAACCATAGAGGAATTTCGCTTTTAAGCGTTCTAGGAAAATTACAGTATATATCCGTATTTTAGAAGCGAGGCTTAAGAATCAAATAGAGGATACACTGGATGAAATGCAATATGGCTTTCGAAAAAATAGAAGCACGCAGGATCTTATCTTCAGTCTTAGACAAATATCAGAGAAAACATTGGAATATGGAAAAGAACTACATTCATGTTTTATAGATTTTGAAAAGGCCTTTGACCGAGTTCCCAGACAAATGTGGCAAACATTAAAGAAATACAAGATACAAGATAACTTAATAGCAGCCATACAAAGCCTCTATAAAAGTAATAGAAATTATGTAAGAACCTGTAATAATAGATCAAAAGAATTTGAAACAAATGTAGGAGTGAGGCAAGGCTGTATCCTCAGCCCTCTTCTCTTTATCGTAGTAATGGATGAAATTTTAAAGGCATGCCAAACAAAAACAAAAAAAGTTCCACTTAGGACACAGGAAACTGAAAGAAACCAGGATTTCACACATGGCTTTTGCAGATGATGTAGTGATTCTAGCAAATACAGCTGAAGATCTGCAGTACAATATCAACATTTGGTATGAAGAAACAAAGAAAAGGAATATGACCACAAATATAAATAAAACTAAAACAATGATCATATCTAGAAACCAACAAAAACACATAATAAAAATATAGAATCACCAACTGGAACAAGTCCACTTCTTTAAATACTTGGGATCATATATACAAGAAGATGGTAGACTTGACACAGAAATTAACAACAGGATAAGAGAGGGAACAAAGATATTCTATGCAATGAAAGGCTCACTCCTAGATAAGAAAGAAGTCACCCAAAATATCAAAATGGCAGTGTACCATTCAGTGTTTCTACCAACATTAACATACAGTTGTGAGTCTTGGTGTTTAACAACAGGAAACACAAATAAACTGCAAACAATTGAAATGAAATATCTTAGGAAAGTGGCACAAAAAACAAGAGTAGACCGAATAAGAAATCAAATCATAAGAGACAGCCCTCAAGTTGCACCTCTGAATCAATTCATCACACAAGCCCAAATGAGGTGGTTTGGACATCTTAATCGAATGGAAGAAGGAAGAATAGCAAAAACTGTATACGAAAGCCAGAAAATAGGGAAAAGAAACATAGGCAGACCCACGTAAGGTTGGCAAAAGGAAATTAAAGAAAAATTGGAAAAGAAGGGAATTAACTGGAAAGAAGCAAAACAATAAACCTTGGACAGGACGGCATGGAAATCTTTTTGGCAAAATCTCGACGCTTAAAAGCATAAGAGTTCATAGAAGAAGAAGAAGAAGATGAACATAAAAATTGATCGAATTATTTCAATTTTTGAACTATTTTTAGTGCCGAAACTATTAGAAAAGTTACTTGATTATATATAACAAACAGAACTGGCTCTAGGTTTTTTTTACCACTACAAGGAAAAATTTTTATCCCCCTTTTGTTAACTTTTGTATTTTTTACTTCAAAATAAAAAAACAACTAGAAAATAATGTTTATTAATGACGCAATATGCCTTAAAAATTTAACTTGGCTTCGCTGTTTACATATTAGAAAACATGTATTAAGTATTCATAAGGAGAAGTTGGTAATGTGTTGATTGATAAATTAATTCCATCACTTTATTTAAAACAAATAAACAAGGATGAATTTTATTTTGGAATTTTAAAATCAATTTACAACTATAAAACTTATTTTCGACCATCTAATTTATTTATCTTATTTATTAATTTATTATTATATGAAATAACTTTCTTAATATTAATAATGAATGGAAAAATAAAAAGTAAAATTTAAAAAGGGGAAACTATTTGCAGAAAATATTTTTAATAAACCGAATTATATTATTTATACGTGTTAAGTAGAAATAATTAATAGGAATTATTATAATTAAATTTTCTAGGAATTTTTTCTCCCTCGCTA
The DNA here is from genome assembly GCF_054136105.1 of Typopeltis vanoorti. Classification (NCBI taxonomy): domain Eukaryota; kingdom Metazoa; phylum Arthropoda; class Arachnida; order Uropygi; family Thelyphonidae; genus Typopeltis; species Typopeltis vanoorti. Next base: position 82,903,353 of record NC_143569.1, on the reverse strand, counting down.
GATCAAGTACACGACCTTTTAGAAATAATTTTATGGTATTTTGACTGTAATTTGCATGCATTTTGGAGAATGAAGCAGACAAAGGTGTTCGTTTCAAATATGGCTAAGTATTGAGTCCAAAGAGAGAGAGAGAGAGAGAGAGAGAGAGAGAGAGAGAGAGAGTGGATGAGTATCTTGCTATTTTGACTGGTGTTTGGTAAGACGAGTTGTTTGTCCGAAGATATAGCGTTATAAATGCACATATATCATAACGAAGAAATCCATCTCAAAATCTATTAATGGTGAAAGGAAGTCTGGGAGAGATTTTAATGTTTTACTTACATAACATATTTTATGGTTTATTACAATTAAGGGCAGTTCATAGACAATGAACTGCCCTTATAATCGAACAACACAACCGAATCTCTAAAGAGTTTGTCTGCTTCACGGAATGTAAAACTCGATTTGAACTGAGGCTCAGACAAGCACATTCCCTGTTGCTTCCGTGGTTAACATTGAACAGTTCCTAGCAGATGCAAAACAAATAACTCAAGATATGAAAAGGAGGTAAAGGTATCAGAGGTCTCCTATCTAGTAAAAAATAAATGACAAGCATGATCTTCACAAAATTCATTCATCCTAGAAATGGAAGAGAATGGGTGATAATCTGCAACCAATATCCTTATGTTTTCGGGTAATAAGATGGAAAATGCAGGATTTTAAGTCTTTACCAGCATTGTAAACGCTAAAAGGTAAAGTAAAAGCCAGTGGTTGTTTCAAACTACACTAGGGAAGCAAATGCTTCTCCAACCAACTAAAATCCCTCGCATCTATGAGGAAAAAACCAAAGGAAAAGTCTCTTCCGACATCTTCTAGGTATCTTTCAGGGTCCAAAGTCCTTTAACAAAAGAGCAAGCGTGCAAAGATCATCCAAAATCTGGACTGTGATTTGCACGCTTTAAGAAATTCTTGTTTATTTCATGTCGTCTGTTTATTACATAAACAGACGATATTGACTTCAAATTGGCATCAGAAATAGTGCTGGGCACATCGACTCCGTGAAGTGAGTTTATTTGGGCGACTCACTTTAGATGAAGTCATAACATTTTCTCATCATAGGTAGAATTTTACTTTGCGACTAACAAACCATGAAGGAATTGCACTTGCGTTTCTAATAATCACTAATGGATGACTTTATATATGCGTAAAGCATACTCATATAAAAAGGCTATTCGAAGAATTTATGCGCTAGTTCACTTTTATTCTCTGTCTTGTCGACAGCGTTCCGATATTGTGTGGCTAATCATATTTCCTATGATTCTAAAAATAGTTTATTACTTCGATTTCAGAAGGGTTGAATCACAAGCTGTAATACCAATGAATCAGCTAGTTGTACTCGTAGCATAGAACCAATCCAACTTACTTTATTTAGGCGAGCTGATTTATTTATTTTACTCACTTATAAGTTACTGATCTTAAACGAGTAGTGGTGTTGATTATCTCAGTGCATGGATTAGAGCAAGTATTATATGCAATATATACTATTGTATACTATTGGCAAGAATTTTTTCTCCTAAGTTGGTACAATTGTCATAAGCATCCATGTGAAATTGCAAGTCATTCTATCATATCAAGTAGTTTGTTTTATACAGCTGTCTGAAGCAAAAGTGTTGTCTGTATCCCTTGAAATGGATAAAATTGAGCATGAGTTATAAAATTCTTTGTAAAAGAAGGTTTAACGAAAAGAAATTCATTCAAAATTCATTAACGTTTATGGGCAATTTTCGCCCCTTCGTTTTCGACAATTAAGAAATGGCTGCCGAGTTTAAATGTGGTCGTACCAACCTTGAATATGATCCAGGTGAAGGACGTCCAAAAAGTGTAACAACACCAGAAATCATTGATCAAGTGCACGATATGGTATTAGAATGACCGACGAGTCAAAGTGCGTGAAATTGCTGAGACTATAGGCATTTCAAAAAAACGTGTAGGATATATTTTGCATGAAGAATTGAGAATGAAAAAGCTTTGCTCAAGATAGGTGCCGCGCTTGCTCACAGCAGATCAAAAATGCACTCGCATGAAAATCTCTGAACAGTGCTTGGAACATTTAAACAAGAATAAAACTGATTTTGTGCGTCGATTTATTACTATGAATGAAACTGGGATTCACCGTTACACACCAGAATCCAAATAGCAGTCAAAACAGACAGAAGTCGGTTGTTCAGTGCCAAAAAACAAAGTCGGTGCCATCAGCAGGAAAGGTCATGACATCGATGTTTTGGGATGCTAGAGGCATTTTGTTTATTAATTATCTTGAAAAGGGTAAAACAATAACCCGGGAATATTATTCCGATCTTTTAACCAGACTAGACGAAAAAATTCGTGAGAAAAAAACCCGGTTTGCAGAAGAAAAAAAATCATCTATCATCAGGTCAATAAACCTGCCCACAAAGGTGTTTTGGCAATGGGAAAATTAAGAGATCTGCACTATGAATTGTCGGAACATCCACCCTATTCCCCAGATTTGGCTCCCTCTGACTTCTGCCTCTTCCCAAAACTAAAACTCTTCCTCGCTGGTCAGCGTTTTTCTTCGAATTAAGAGATGATTGCAGCTGTAGAGGGGTATTTTGCATATCTTACTGAGAATCACTACAGAGACGGGATAATGACGCTGGAGCATTGCTGGAATAAATGTATTAGTCTTAAGGGAGATTATGTTAAAAAATAAAAATAATTTTTGAAATTATAAATTCGTGTTTTCATTGTTAGGCCGAGAACTTTTCAGACCACACACACGTGTGTGTGTGTGTGTGTGTGTGTGTGTGTGTGTGTGTGTGTGTGTGTGTGTGTGTGTGTGTGTGTGTGTGTGTGTGTGTGTGTGTGTGTGTGTGTGTGTGTGTGTGTGTGTGTGTGTGTGTGTGTGTGTGTGTGTGTGTGTGTGTGTGTGTGTGTGTGTGTGTGTGTACATCACATAATAACAAGGCACTTCAACAACTCATACCCACGTTACCCAACAACTTACCATAAAATTTAAAACACATAAATCATTACAGAACACTAAAACACATAAACCATTACAGAACACTAAAACACGAACTGTGGAAGATATATGAACAGTTAGTATAGTGGATAATATCTACATCAAATCACAGAGTTCCACTGAAAGTGTACTAAACAATATAAATAGTGTATGCTAATCCCGCTCACTTCAATGTCGGTGGGATTTGACCGCTCATCAGTCCGTAATCAAGTTATCCTTATCGCCATCATTATTATTGTTATGAACATTACTAGTATTCACTGAGTACTTAATACAGAACTCTTCTAACAAATCAGAAATTTCAATGGATTAACCAAATAAATGTCAATAATCTCTCTGTCAAATGTATATTTATTAAAAAAAAAAACGAATACATTTCAGCATTATCCACAAAATCGCTGTAGAGACAGAGAAAAAACATAACAGCAATAAATCAATTGTATAAATGTTTATATATATTTATATATATTATTATATATATAATTATTATATATATATATATTATATATATAATCATTATATATATAATATTATATATATAATAATAAAAACATATTATTATTATGTTTTTATTACTATTATTATTATTATTATTACTACTACTACTACTACTAGACACCCCAAGGAGTCACACACGCACACACCAGCCATCATACTTTTTCTTAAATTCATTCAAACTATCTGTACTCATCACCTCTAAAGGGAAGCCAATTCAATCACGCACCATTGTATGAGAGAAAAATCTACCTCTCATCCCTTTCTGGACTTATACATTCTTATCTTCCATGGATACCATCTTTGTTCCATCATAAAATTAAAAATTCCATCTACAGGTATTCCATGTGATCCTTTCATAAGTTCATAAGCTTTATAGGTCTCTAATTTCTTATCACCCCTATTTTTAAGCTTGCTAGTGTATGCATCCGCAAGTTCTCTTGAGGATGCAGACACTAGCAATCTGACACTCTTCTTTGCACACTCTCTCTCTCCATTGTATCAACATCACCTCAGAGACTAGATCTGTACACAGTCGTCCAGATGAGGTCTACAAGTCCTTGTAAAGAAGCAAAAAGACTTCTTTATCCTTACATGTCAGTGTTTATTTCACCATTGTTATCCTGTGATCAGTATTTACGATCTTTGCAATATAAAGTCTTTACCGATTTTTGTTTTTCTCAGTTTCCTGAAGAATAGGTTCACCTCTTATATATTTAGAATGGCTGTTGGCAGAAAGATCGACTGAGTTATTAATGAGAGTTATCTGAAATGATGGGAAAGGAGTTACAGCATTGCTCTAACTTTTATACTGTAACTGAAAATGCGCCGGCATTTCAGAAGAACAAGTTGGAGTTATGCAAGTTTACAGTCAATGAGCAAAAATACGTCACTCTAGTTAAACTTTAACCGTAGAAAACAGACATTCGTGGGAAAGGGAACCGTTAAAAGTTTACCATTCAGAACAATGAAGTAGCAAAGGACATTGAAGAGGAAATCTTTGTCTACAGTAAGGAAGCCAATAGAGTTATTTTTAATTATTTCCTATTTTATATATATATTCCAATAGTGAACTGTATAAAGGTTTCATCAAAATCTGCGAAGGCAACAAAATTAAACTTACTTAATCTTTATTGTGATTATATACAGACCTTCCAACCTTTTTTAATGTTCGTGTCCGTTTGTTGGTATTTTTAACAAATTTATGAGTTTACAATCGGACATTCTTCAGGCTTGCTCCAGACAACATCAAGGGATTTACTACGATCTATTAAAAGCCTCCAACATCAGTGGATATCATCGAATACCATTATCGTAATGATATCTGAAATAAATCGAACGAATATTGCACTGAAAAGTCATACACACGTTCAACATCGGAGGCTAAAGGACACGAGATTGACAAATGGTGAGAAAACATATGGAAGAAACCATTAAGAAACGCTGCGCATTTCCCCCCCCCCCTTTTTTTTTGTAAGAACGTCTACTTTTCTTTACATTTTATTGTTTACAAATTTTGCTATTCCTTTAGCTCTGTGTACTAGTTGCTTTAATTAATGAAATGCATTTCAGATATCTTTCTGTATTACGCTATTTCCATAGTGCAGTCGAAAGAAAGCCATATGAGCCCTTTAGCTAAAAAAAAAAAAAAAAAAGTGGGAGGGGAGGATTCGAAGCCCGTTCAAATAAATCAGGAACCTGGGCTTCTTCAGTCAAAACTCGGAAAGAGATAGAAAGTTCATTTTCGGAGAAACCGCATGGTTTATCCTTCAATATAAACAAACCTAGCAGTGAATTAATTATAAATAATCAAACTAAATCATAGAAACCGCAGTATTACTTTACTAACTGGTCACGTTTGACTAATTTTACTGTCGGTGGATATTTTTATATATATAATATAAAATATCTTCGATTATGTGCATGCAAACTACCAGAATATGCTAAACACGGAAAATCTTCTTGACAGTTTTTTAAATCAATCTCAAGATGATTTTTGATATGCCGCGAATGGTCGAGGAGTTAACAGTACATCTGCAGAACACCTGGCTAATATTGTATAACACTTCTGTAGCTTGCAAGATCGCCATTGCTGGTCTTCCTATGAATGTATAGAAAGGGTTCTATAAGAATACCAGCAAATGAAGACAAGATAGCATCTCTCAGTTATGAGAAAGGAGAATGGATCGATGCACTTGACCGCACTCTCCAAGCCATCCCATAAGTTTTAATGGATTCATATCACTCGACTGATCTCATCAAAGAATCAAAAAAGGAATCATTTCTTGTTGTTGGAATCACACCTGTTAAGATATGTTGCTGAAAATAGCCACCGCATAGTAAACATGACAGAATATTGCTTTGGTCACGTGATATGAAATATTTCATTACATGACCTCCACTGGTTTATTTTGATCTTTATTAGAGATCATATTGAAACTAAGTAGGAGTATTGACAAAAGTGAATTCATATATATTTAACAGTATCACTATCGATAGTGTAGTCATTTTATAGATCTGTTATATCCTACAGAACCTATTGTGACCATGACCTTAAAGTGTTCATATCAATGAAACTGTGGTTCGTAGCAATAAAATGCAATGGTAGCGCCTCTGTTCATTAACATACAAGGTAGTTATTTATTCGACATGATCAGAAATACAATAATCTCAGCAGATTTTTATATTTAGATTAGTACGATAAAACTAAGGCTATGAAACTTCTGTATGGCAGTTGTATAAGTTCTAAGGCCAGTTAGGAATAAAAACTGGAGAATCCCGGAGAGAGAGCCTTCCTACCACGACTATCTGAGACCAATTAACTCATCTTATGTTTAAATAGCACCAATATGTCTGACGATATCCCAATTTTCAGCTATCACTTTTATTTCTTGAAAGAGGTACTAATAAAAACTAAACTTCAATCCTCCATTTTATACAATTAGTTTAAGAAGGCATACTTACTGTAATCATCACCAGGACGGCTACGATGACATTGGTCGTCCAAACCATCCCGATGAGAACTTTCCTTCGTTCTCTACAAAGGGTCTGTCCTTGCTGAAGCGAAAAATAAATAAAAAATAATTAATTAACTATCCTTAAAATCGATATATTCAGTAAAGGATCAGTCAACAAAGTTTCGAATCTATACTTAATTTTGGCATTTAATTATTTACAACAAAGGTAAAAGATATAGAAATTTTTTTTTTAACTATATCTTTGTAGCTAATTAAACATATATGATTTTCTGGAGTTTAGGACCCTGAGAGCAACAATCTCTGGTATTTAATGGGTTATCATTAAATTCCTGTATCATATGGTCAAAATATATTTTTATAACCGAAATCAGCTAATTTCTGAAGTGTTTAGTCATATAAAAATTCAGTGTCCTTTTATTACGTGAAGATTATTTTAAATGTCTGGTAGTTCGAATATAGTGTCAGAGACCGTACCTTCTTGGTGATGGTACCAAATAAACCACAATTCACCTTTTATCTTGTGTCATAGCGATCCGGTCAACAGGGGATTAATGTGTCCATTGGCCGGCCAAATGTCATATAGCGGCTAAGAAAGAAAAAAAAAATGTAGAAATAACGAACCTGTTCTTGAACTGAGTAGTTCGCTTGACGGTCAGTGATAATTGACACTGCCTTGTTATTAACGTTAAAGTACGCTAGAAAAACAGGTCATTGATTCCAAAGCCTGCTGGCTAGCTATTGTGGATGGCTACCCTTAGTGTTAAACTCTGTACATGCAAGGAGAATTGATGCAGACAAGTTTTTCAAAGATAAACCAATCACTGCCACACTATATTATTTAGAGAGAAGGAAATTATCAACATATAACTTTGTTCATTTGCCTACAAAATCGAGTAGATAGTGATCTGTTACAGAGCAATTTTTCCTCAGTAGTCTAAATCCTGATTGAAAATATGACGTTTGTCATAGCAGCTGTCATTCTTCGTCCGTCAATCAATTTTTTTTTTCTTAAGTAATAGAAGTAATGTTGAATGGGTTAAACTAGATCTACAAAACAAGTTCAACAGCTAAGATATACTAAATAATCTTGTGACCAAATCTTTCCGCATGATTTCCAGAATAATCTCGAAACCAAATATCTAATGAAAAATAAAATGGAACTAGGATGCATTTGCTAAATAATCAGCTCGTTTATAGATTACCTTACAGACTTTTTTTTTATTTATTATCTATCTTATCTTTATCTGTTTGATAAAGCATTAAATAACGCTATGCGAACTCCAGCGCAGCTGAAAAGGAAGGCCGCAGATTTAGTTAAAATAACTTAAATGAGAAGAAAATCAAAAAAATTTTAAATATACTCGTCAATTTTAAAACATAATTTTTTTTAAAAAAATGAAAAATGGACTAAGAATAGAGAAAACATAGTCGGGAGGATGAAATTATAAAACAGTAAGTTAATGCCAAGGAATTGAATACGAACAGAAAAAGAAATGAATTTGCTAATGAAAAAAAAAAAAAAAAAATTGACGAATGTTCAAAGCATCAAAAAATCAGAATTTACGAAATGAACGGAAAACGTAACATTGTAGGAGTGTTCACGATATTAAGATCTGCTACTTAATGATTGTTAATAAGCAAAAGATAAGATTAATAAGAAAATAAGTGTCAGATCACATTCACGAGGAAAAGGCGATTCCCCAGGATGGAATTTAAACGTATTTTGGTTCTCATATGAAGTTATCGTTCGACAAAAACTGAAAATTATTTGAGAAATTTTCCTTAGACCTCAGAATCCTTTAAATATTAAATTTCATGAAAAATCGACTTAGCATTAATTGGTTATTTCATACGGGCGGAAGTCGTCAAGCAACTAATACGTGTTTCGATTGCCTTGAAAAAAAAAAGATATAAAAAGACAGACAACCAAAACTAATGCAAATAAATATGCTAAAGTTATCAGCTATCAAAAAAAAAAAAACTCGTTCTTCATCCCGCATACAGGCAAATCTTCCAGAGAACACACGCATTATATATATATATATATATATAATACAGGGCTTACCCTAGTCCCCATATTTAATGAGGTGGTCTTTAGAGAAGTCCGTACATAATAAAAAAGAACATTCATTGTTAGGAAAACATAACTTGTTACATTAATTTTTGTTACAATGGAATTCTTCTATTTTACATCACTTTAGTCAGTTACACGCTTAAAGACAGCATACATGAATTGTAATAACACGGTATTTAGTTAATTTAGTTAAACACGGATTAACACGGTAATTAGTTAATCCACATACTATATGGCTATTGGCTGATTTTCCGGTTTTCTTGATCCTTGATACGTTATGTATATGGAAAAAAAAAAAAATAAAAATCTGATGATAAAAATCATTCCAGTAAAAATCTACAAAGCAAGAGTGCAGCCCGCCTGATAATTTGAATCGAAGATACTTCATTATTTTAAACAAGAATGCACAACGTTCTGGCCAAGCCCGTCCGCCACTGTTTGGCGATTTAGGAAAATGTATAATTTATAATTATAAATTATAATTTTTAGAGGATTTAAATAATAATAACATTCTTCAAAAGACATTAATACTATTCAGATGAATAATAAAAATGAAATACTTTTATTACTTTTTTAAAAGACGAGAGTTTATTTAAAATTTAGTGACATACCATTTCAATTTATGCATACAAAATTTTATAATGAATTTGGTTTTATATTCTATTTTAAAATACGTAATATTTCCGGAGCGTCTGTTGGTAAGAATAGATCGTCCATAAACTAGTCTCAGATCGATAGGAAGGGTAAAAAATTACTGATTAAATATTTAATTTGATAAGGTAACTCTGGATGTTTAATATGATTCCTCTTTTCCGGAAGATAATTTTTAAATAATCGTCGATTTATTGGGAAAGTTATGTGATAAGACTTTTGTAACCAAAATAAAAGATGACAGATACACATTCTTATTATAGATTGAATTCCCAGAGAGAACCAGAGATCCACAGGATGAAATGGAAAATGCGATCATAGGAATAGTAGGAAGCAACTGGATGAGGATGGCTCTGATAGAGACAGAAGAGTGAAGAAATTTGGGAGAGCCTTTGCAAAAAAAAAGTACGATTCTACTGGCTGAACATAATAAACAAATTTCTGATATGGGTCCTTTTGTAACTTACAAACAAATGTTGATTTGCATTTGTAATAGCCTTTATGTTGTAACGACAAAGTAAACGACCATGTTAAGGAGATAGTGAAAAAAATATCCCAAAACTGAAGGAACATATTGTCTATTTAAATTTTGGAGGAAGAACAAGAATGGAATAAATTCTGCAAATGAATGGAGAAATAGATTAAGAAAGTACGATACAAAAAAGTATGAGGAAAGAACAATTTGTGAAGAGATTAAGAAAACAGGATCACAAAATTTTAGTAAAAAAGAAAGAATGGATGACTAGTAGAATTACTTTGTTGGATGAAACCGGATGGTTTCATTCAACAAAGGAGGTTTCATAGGAGGTTTTTTTTCACTTGGTTAGACTATAAATTATATATTTAGTTTAATAATTTATCCAAGTGTAAGCAAACGTTATCCAAGTTTGCTTACACTTGGATAAAGGATTAAACTAAATATAAAACGCCTAAGACGTTTCATACTAATGTAAAGGATTTTCGCCAAGGAGAGTGAGTGAGTGACAGAGAATCTAGTGATCGGAGATGAATGAACTTAGGGATGGATTAATTAATCTGGTTGCATTTCGTAATAAAGTGACAATAATGGCATCCAAGGAAAATGTGTATGTAGTGTGATATTTCTAGATTTTTCACAAACATTTAATAAATTTTCGGATGGCAGATTAGTGCTTAAACTGCTGGAATAAAGTGAATAATTGATTGGTGCATCAGATAGAGAACTAGTTCTCTAAGAGATATCAAAGAATTGTGTCCCAGAAGAGGACAGTCTTCGATGGGTTCGTAGATGCTAGTTTAACCCGAATGTTAATAATACTCTGCTTGGTTTGCAGGGTGATATTCAAATTCTTGCTGATGAGCAACGTTATTACTGAAATCATGCTGATGTTTTGTCTTGCAGCACAGAATAACTTCGGTAGAATGATTACGTTAAGAGAAATGTGAGGATAAGTGTTCAAGTATAAAAATCTAACGGTTTGCATTTTGTAACTCAAAATCTATATTTGTAAACTGCTCTTGTTCCATTCATCCCCTGAAATACCAGTGTACTGTAGTGGTGGGGGGAAAGGAATTATGAGGAACGCTGAATGAAGAAATTAGTTCGTGGGATATGTTGAAGTGATGAAAACAGAAGATGCAGCCCTACAATACCATGAACATCGAAAAGCAGAAGAAAAGAAATCTTCCATTGCACAAGAATTGCAGGGTGAGCAAATCTTCAAAATTTTCAGTGGCACGTATTAGACAAAGATAATCTCAGAGCTGGGGAATAGCAGTTGTATGATAAATTGAGGGAATAGCCTGCAAATTTGTGTACATTATAACTCTTGTAACTTCGTAGAATATTAATATTAATGCCAATAATAATAATGATAATTCTGCATATAAAAAACAAAACACTTCGCTATTATGATTATTTTATCCGACTTACGAAAGCATAAAGAAACAAAATCATTTTATTTTTAATATTTACTCTATTTTTTGCGCTTCCATAGTTCAGTCGGTTTAAAAGAAGCTCTTTAGTTGGAAATGCCTAGTTTCGAATCCCGTCGAGAGCAAGAAGAGTCTTTAACAGGACTTTTCAATTGAAGTTGCGTTAGTAGGTCTCATCCAGAGGTGGCAGGGTTTCTTCATCCCGAAATTTAATTTTTCATTCCCCAAAATAAGCAAACCATCATCCAGAACATGCAATCCACACACAAAAATATATATTTACTTATAAGACTGATCAGCTTATCCTAAAATTACCTAATGCTATCCAATTTGGGCAGATCGCGGGTCTTAAGAGTCTGTAAGTACCACCGATTATTATTATTATTATTATTATTATTATTATTATTATTATTATTATTATTATTATTATTATATTTTAATGTAACACGTGTATATCACTGTATTAATCCTTTCCCCATTTAAATTACTTAATGAATAATATCTATTATCAGCGAAATAAGCTTTCTGATGAGCTCGTCGGGAAAAAGAATTTGCACTTTACAGCCAAAGAGAACTGGAAAAAAATAAAATAAAATGAAAAGTGGATTCGAAATCTATACAGAAAAGTTAGAAATATTTATTAGGACTTTCCAAGCAACGATGAGTTATTCGGGCTATTAGGCATGAAAGCATATGTTGATAGGATTAACTGCCCCAAGTTACATCACACAAAAGAATAAAGGAAAGAGAACAGAAAAAGGTTACCAATGTTCAAACAATTTTGTCTATGTATCTTTGTGAGTTTCTTTGAGAAGTCATCGTGCACAAACTTCACAGAAGTAAAGTATCTGGTGAAAGACCTCGTAGACAGAACGAATTTCCAGCTAGTCTGCTATATCATCAATGGTTGCCTTCTTGCTTCAATGTTCTCAGTAGTCACTGATGTGAATGGGTATTCTGATGATTCTTAATAAGTACCACTGCAGCTATTTTTGAATATGTTCATCCACTCATTTAAACTTTGTCAAAGCATAGCACGATCTCCACACTGTGATGTAAGTCGTTAATGAATTTTGGCATCTGCCACAGGCTTCAGTCAACAAAAATAGAATCACTTCACAATGTTTCTCTTTGGTGAGTGTGCAGTAGCTATGTTCACATGGCTAATGAACACACTATGTAAACGGATTTTTCCAATTTATCATAAGATAATAGATGGCTTAAATAGCGTGTAGTGGACTGATTTAACATCATTCTGTACAGTAGAGGAATCGTATTTTAGTTTATTAAATTACACATATGAAGTTAAAGTTGTGTTATTCTGTCCATCCATACAAAGTGCGTTATAATTATCTTTACGACATAAAGTCTTAAAGATAATTATAAGACAACTGATCGGTCAAGGTCAGATACCTCACTTGAATATAGTACGCCCACATGTTGTAGCGCTCCGCTTGGCTTTCTGCCAAGAATAGTCGAGTCATGCTGAAGGGGAAATAGAAATGAAGGATGTACGAATTGGTCGCCAACATGCGAAATCACGTGCTTTCTTGTCTGTCGCTATACTAGTTTAAAAACTATGATGTTCGTAAAAGAAAAGCTAAATTTTCCGACCTTTAATAATAAACAAACTCATCCCAGAAGACGAATTGATTACCTTATTATCGGAATGGATTCTCCTTTTTGTGACATGCGCAGAAGTGTCGAAGGGTCTCGAATCTGTGGGCATATTATGATAGGTTTCAGTGTTACGTTTGCGCACTTATTTAGCATTCTGATCACTCGAGGTAAAAATAAATAAATAAATAAAACACTTATTCAGCAATTTCTTTTAAAAGTTTAATACACTTCGTATGTAGTCACTCCCCGTTTCCGAAGTGAATATATAGAATGTTGCGCCACCTGTATAGCGAGGGATGCTTATATATGTAAATATTAAGGTAAACAAACGCTTTTATTAACAAGCATTTATATAATGTCATTATTGCAATATAAAGTGTATGGAATGCAATGGAGTAGTCTTATTATTTTTATGGCTTTGTGTCGTGAATATAATTATAACGTACTTTGTGTGGACGGACCGAATACAACTCTAACTTCATATGTGCAATGGAATAAATTAAAATACGATTCCTGTACTGTAGAGAATGATGTTAAATCAGTCCACTGCAGGCTATTTAAGCCACTTGTGTTTTCTTAAGATAAATTGAAAAAAATCGTTTATATAGTGGGTCACAGAAGATTAAAAGCAAAATGCATTCCATCTTATATGCAGAAAATTTTCAACTTTCAATACAGGAAAAATAAAACGACTACATACCCGCTTAGAAGGGGGAGTGATGACGTACACTCGCCTCCAAGAAAAGCAAGCAGCGTTAACGATCTTCATGAACTGTAATCACATTTCATTCATGATAGTCGATTTCCTGTGTGAACTCGGCACGCTTATGACCTTCCGGTGTTGATCACTCGGTCACTGAAATCATCTGATAGACATGGGCGTTCCAGTTTCAAACTGGACAGGACTGTCTTTCGTCTTTTCATCGAATGTTATTATAAGAAGGAGTAGGCGTGAGGTGAAAGAGCACCTGCGTTTCTAAGGTGAGTGCGCATACTTTGTATGCTGGTAGACAGGTGTCGCTTTATGTTTCAACATGTATGCTTTGGTTATGACTTGAGAGAAAGAGAGAGAGAGAGAGAGCGAGAGACGATATTTTAAAATGAGGTGTAGAATATTTCATGGGCGTATTCTACGGAATCTTTTCGATTAATTTTTTTTTTTAATTCATTCAAACATACAGGATGGTTACGAAACGGTGCTTGAATTTATAATAATTAATTTATTTATTAATTAAATTAAAACAACCTCAGTTCCTCAGTCATTCAATATGCTTACACGATGTTTGTAAATTGAAAATGCCATTAGAATATGTCCCTGAATTATTATGCACAATTTTCGAATACTTTATATTTCGACATATTTTATGTCATCGATCTCGTATGCAGTTATGCTGAGATGGCGCTAATGTCGTTACTTTTCTCAAATTCTTATGAGTGTTATGATTTCAAGTTCATTTAAATAAATATGTGTATGGTGTTTGAAGTATTCGAAATTGTATTTGTACCGAATGAGTGGAGTATCTATCAATCATAACTGGTTATTATAAGCAAACATTGTGCTTGAAGAGACTGCTTAAAAAAAAAAAAAACATAAATTAGTCTACTGAACAGAAAGAAAATGTCTTATTTCACTGTAAGCTCTGTCATTGTAATCACTAATATTCAACCTTAAAATCTGCTATAGAAAAAGATAAATAACAGGATATCCAAGTTTTCTAGTGTTTTCACACTCTGCTTAACACCGTCGGATGCCTGATAAGCAAACGGCTTTCTTTCTCGTACACTGATATCATCATCATCATCATCAAACATCGTTCTGCTTCGTTGCCCTTTTGATTTATAGCGGTAAACGTTATGAAGAGACACATGAAAAAGAAATTTGTGTTAGTTGACTTTTTTTCTTATCATTTACCAGGATTATTCTTCCTTCCATAGTGATAACACGCAACAAAATGAAAACACAAAAATGACATTCAAAACGCCCGAGGAAACAGCAGTTGAAATTGTCCCACCAGCATGGAAAGAAACAAGTAACTGGTGTAGTTGACTGAGATTATCTCAGTTCAACCAGAGCTTCCATTAATAATTAAATCTTTTTTGATTATTCTCATAGCAGTTTGTGTAAAGCAATTCTAAGGCCATACTATCATTTTGAGGTCAAAGTTTCCGTCGGTGAATTAATCCCTATTTTATGTATTATTCCCGTAGTAATTTGTGAACTTCTTGAGGTCGTAATACTGGTTGTAACGTGACAACTTATTATAAACAGATCTTGCTAGCGATAAGTTCATAAAACTTAGTGCACTTTGCATCCAATTTGAATAGCATAGAAGTGAATAGCATAGTATAGAATACTATGCTATTCACTTCTATGCGAATAAGAGAATAATAACAAAATAGCAGAAGAATTGATAATGTGCGTTAATCCTCATACTGCACATATTGTATTATTGTTTATTTGAGAGAAATCTAGAAATTGAAGAATGAGGAAGTAGGAGAGAGAGAGAGAGACTGAAGCAAGTGTGTATATGAATTATTTAAAAGAGGGAAAATCAACAGACATGATCTTTTTTTCTAAGGAGATTTTCTGAAATAAAAATAATAATAATAATGCTTTTCGACTATAAGAGATTTAAAGGATAATATTATTCTATTTTCCTCATCCCGGATATTATCTACTTAGATTTTATTTATATATATCATTCCATTTTCACGTATCAGTTTACTGATATATGGGTCGTTCACAGGAAAAGATTTTGAAAATAAAGAACAAAACATTTATTTATCTATTTACATATTTATTAAATTGCCATTCTTCTTGAGGCAAGTGTCGCAATGTAAAGTTAGCAAGATGGTGTTCCTTTTGTACACCTCTGGCTGTCTCACTAATATGAGACTTTCATATGAATCTCGTGCCTTAAGAGTCGGAACTATGTAAGCTGTTCCAGGATAAACTGAGCTATACCTGTTTAACAATATTACCATCGATTTTTCGCATAATGTTGCAGTTAATATCATTATAGTTCAGAATTCAAGGACCAGTGGGACCTAGATAAGAAAAATCGGTGCTTAATCAAGGAAGCAAAATGAACATGAAGTAGATGCATCGTTCCAAGAAATCAAAATAGTGACAACAGCGACATACAATGATAACGTACTATGAATACTCATTTCTAAAATAGATATGGAAGAGAAAGTTGTCAGTCCCCTTGCTGTTACAGGAAGAAAAATGGGGAGAATCATCTTTCTGTTCATATGTAATGAGACTGTGCTGAGTTTCACATCAAATATACACTGTCGTTGTACCCAAACAACTCATTATGTTCTGTCTTTATACGGCTGTAAATAATGGCTGATGTCTCCTGTGTACCAAACTCCGCACGTTGGTCATTTTTTGTACTCCTTCGTTAGTGTTATGACTCAAATTTACATAATTTTAAACAATTTACACTGAAATTTACAATTTTATCATGTTAAATACCCGTTTCCCTATGTGACAATACACATCGCTGAATTGATTATCCAGATTTATCGAATTTTCATTTGAACAATCCTTTAATAGTTTGGCTGAAAGTCAAACAAAAGTTAGCAATAAAAGAAATTATTCGGATGTGTGTGGGGGGGGGGGGAATAAAAGAAATAAATTATTTCTTAACAGATTTCCATTAACGTTCTTTCAAATTTTCGAGGAAAAAAAATCTGAATTTAACCCTTAATTGATACATTTCGAAACAAATAAAAATCATAATAAAAGTATTTTTTTTCTTAGGAAAAAAAATTCTCATTTTCTATAAAGAGCGCATGAGAATAATTTTGGGTGGGAAAGTGCTCCAAGAAATCATTAAAAGTTGAAAAAGATTATTATTATTTTTTTAATTTTTTTTTTTTTTAGTTAGCACTAAATTAATCAATTGTCCAGACCTGCGAGGTTTGTTTTCTCCTAGTTCTTCAATTACAAACAGAAATCCGATCTCGATATTTGATAGTAACATGATAAGATATGCAGGTAATAGGAACTGGATAATCCGTGGAAGTCATGCTATTTCTACCCTAAAGAAATAAGCTCTTGGTGGAAGGTCTCTAATAATAGTAAAAAATAATAATAATGTATCAATATTGCAAAAATTTATTAGTTCATCAGTATCCCTTCATCCCCTGCTCCCCAAAAAAGTGCTTACGTGCTGAATGATTGCGTGTGTTGTCTTAAAAAGTACAAGTGAAGCATGTTACAGAAATTAGTACTCTAATAGGCAGATACCAAGAAGAATTATTCAAATTTGCTATTTAAAAAAAAAAAAAAAAACTGATTTTTTTGTTTATTTGTGTATGAAATAGTTTTTATTTGCAATTAATCCAAACTAGCGAACTGTTCTATGAATATATATATACGGTATATCAATTTTTCTTGGAGACGTGAATTTACACTTCTTTCGTATTTAGATGGGCACGAGGTTATTACAAAAATTAGTTATACTTTGTTTCTCAGATGTAAAAATTTGCTTATCTGGAATCGAACCGCTTTTATAATATATTCTATTTAATTAATTAAATTTTAGAAAACAAAACATTTCTATTTTAAACAGAAATGGAATCAATTTCATGCTTCAGTTGTTTAACATGCTTCCAACAGAGCGTGCTAGATAACATCGCAACGAAAACTAAACCTGGATTTAATCAGTCATGCGCAAAAACTTAAATCAATGCAAGTATTTATTTATTTATTATGATGATTATTATTATACTAACTCTAGTGGCGTCGACGGATAGAGGTTTATACTATATCCGATTAATATTATATTATACGTTATATATGAATTATACAATTATTACAAACCAGAGACTTATCACGGAACATCTGTCCTGCAACATATTTATTATATTGAATCTTAAACTCATTCACACTATTAGCATTCACAATACATTATCCCATTATTAATACGTTAGAAACATATTTAAAGTTAAAACATTATTTTACTTCTACAAATAAATAAACAAATCTAAAACAAATAGCAAATAAAAGAAATTACAACAAAAATAATGAAAATATTCATATTATACTGGCTTATTTTAAAGTACACTGTACTGTGATGAAAACCGGCCTAATATTTTACATTTTACGGGCTACTTTCCGCAAGAAAAAAAAAAAAAAATTAAAGTACACTGATGAGAAAACTGCTTCCTAGTGCCGATCATTTATTTTATGAACTAACATTTATAAGTTAGTTTATAAACTCGTTAAAAATTATGGATAAAATGATATTTAAAATAAAATAAAGATAGGGGGGAAAAAAAGACTACAAGATTAACTAAATAAACATTGCTGTAATGAAATGTGAAGAAGTGATTAATGCGGTCAGTCATATCATTAAGAATATAATCACTACTAAAGTGAAGTGATTATTGAGAAATAAAAAAAGTATAAAATTAAATTTATTTTTATTATTCAGCTACATTCAGGCTGTTTACTAACATTTACTAACGTTCTTGACTTCTTTTTTTTTATGATGAATTTAATGTTAGGCACAGAAATTTGCATTGCTTGAAGATATTTATAATACTGAACGAATTACATTTGGTAAATTTAAACGATTTAGCAAACGACTGAAGTCACAAATAAAAGTTCTCAAAGATAAATTGTTGGTTTTTATTATAACAAGGAAACGAAGCGCCCTCTCACACATATTGAAAAGTGTGAAAAAATAATCGGCAAAAATATGACTGTGGCCGACTTACATAATGCTAAATTATATGATAGATCTTAATGGATTTATAATATATTCTTAATCTTCTAATTATTCCAATAATTATAAAAAAAACTTTGCAAATATTCGAAATCGGTCTCTTCGACCTTTTCCGATGCCAGCTGACAGACAACATGAAATTATTATGATAAAGGCAGTATCGGTTACTCTGTCTCCTATAAGGCTGTAACAGAACTTTGTCGTAAGAGGTATTCAAGACAGTTAGATACGATAATCGATGCTACGGTTTTAGAATATCGTTGTTGATTAGAATACTCTTATCTGTGAAATTTAATAATATTAGTTAAAATTCTTTATTCGTAGTATACTCATTACTAATATCCTTAAAAGCAAAAATACTTTATGAACCTACCTTCAAGAAACAAATTTCTCACAGAACTCCATTTCAGCTTTGATATAGAAATCCATAAAATGTACCGAATGTCAAGAAATTTTAAACGTGTAATATTAGGTCACTGCACAGCATGAAATTTAAATTAATTGGGTTTTTCCTGAACTGTAAATTGCTAGTCATGCAGAGTAAATGAAAACGCCACAAATAAGAATATCAAACAGCTTTAATGACTCGTCATTTGCTATTTAGTGATATTAATCAATTTCCTTAAAAAGATACGTTGTGCTAGATTGAAACTTAGGAGCATTAACACTTCTGCAATCAGTGGTGCATAACAACTCGTCAGGTGGCGATTAACTCTGTTTAAGATAACGTAATATATCCACCTTATATTAAAAGTATAAAATATTGACGTAATGGATTAGCGTATTATAAAAGGATGAGGTGTATTTCAATTAGATAATATTCTTAATTTAGCAAGATAATTTTAATTCTTCAAATTAATTGAAAAAATCGAAACATGGGTCAATAATAATAGTAATAATAATGAACTCATAAAGGAACTACATACGATTTTTTTTTAATACAAACTGTTTTATGTATGTTTAAAGATAGAAAGCTTTCGATCAATGTCCCTCTCAGAACTGCAGCAATCCGATTTTTTTCCGAAAAAATTTCCGAATTTTTTAATAAGGAATTTGATATTTGTTTTCAAATATTTTCATTTCAGTTATTTTAATTACTAATTTAAAAATACTACTCAAAACTATATTTATACATGATGCATATGTTTTGAATATCAATCATCTTTAAAAATTAATGAATAATTTATTAAGAAAAGTTACTTACTTGAAAAAAAAATATTATAATGCTGAATACTACAGTTTATCCAAACCGGCTAATAAATATGAACGCACACAATCAACTATCTGTGGTGGTGCTGCAGTAGACGTTTGCTCGTATCAATTTTTTCTGATGATTTCTGATTGAGTTCGTCTGCAATTTTTCAGCTGCGCGGAAGTCCATTAGGAATTGAAGCTTTCTTTACTTGTCTATAAAATTAATTGGGTAATATGAAGAATTACTGATGTCATCTGCTAGTCATTGTCAGTGGAAATAAATACATTGATAATTGTTGAAAAAAATCCAACTTTTACATTCGTTGCTTCTTATTTACAAGTTAGCACCAAACAGTAAATGCCGGTACAAGTTCACTGCAAGCAATGAGTCGGTACTGCCATGACCCAATGTTTTATACCGGACATAGAGAAGCGTGACCTTGTTCCGTTACTTTCGCGGCCTTTGATGATGCGAGCCCGCAGGCACAGCTCATTCATCGGTCTTCAAGACACGTTGATGTTTGCTCTAGCTGTTAGGCAGCTCAGTATAGGCTTTGATTGGATAACAGGATGTCCAGCTGATCTTTTTCGAAGGTTTGAATAATAACTTGCTCATACTACCCTCCTTTGCGCTCTGGTGGGACTCGCAGTTTTGTATTTATGGGCACGTGCCTTGGTAAGTACATATATAATGTAAATATAAACAATGACAAGAGCCCGTGCTATTTTGATTAGATTCGGTATTTAGAATTGTCTTGGGGGGGGGGAGAATTTCTATCGTTGTTCTGCTCAAAAAAAATATGAATTTTTTACTCTAAAATATGGGAAAAATATATAATGTGAAAATTACAAATCTGGGATGTCTTCGCTTCATGGCCCACTCGATTACGATTATTAGTATTAGTATTAGTTTTAAAAATATAAATTCCAATTACAGAATAATAAAAATTACATTATATACAGAAATCCCTCGATTAGTGCGCCTAATGAGTTCTTTAAAACAGGCGCATTAATCTAAAACGCACTAATCGAATATAATAACCTATGAGAAAAAGTATAATTCGTTCCTCAGATTTATTTTTTGACCCTTAATTTTTTATTTATTTTTTTTTTTAATAAAAGAAAAGAATTAAATAAAAGAGTATGTCTCGGGGTCTAGTTAAAGGAAAACCATGAAGCTGAAAGACAATAAAACATATTCAGAATATAAATTTATTATTCTACTTCTTAACAAAGAATTGAGCTAACGTAGTTTTTGGTGGACGTTTCGTTTCTTTTTTCATACAAAAGACTGTATGGCCCTATTGCCTCTTCTACTTTTCTGCAAATTTTACTGCTTCTCTCTTCATCAGGGTCAGCCTCTAGGCATTGCTGCTTAAAAACTTCGATTGTACGAAAAATATTTTCAAATTGTTTCTGTGAATCTCTTTTGGCTGACTATCAGTGGTTAAATTTTCTTCATATTCTTCGGGATCTTCCCGCTGTGCATCTAAATTTAGCAGGTCGGAATCACTCAATTCTTCAGAATGAGATTTAATTAACTCATGGAGGGGGGAAATTATCATTGAAGGGGAGAAAGAAATGAAGGACGTACGAATTGGTCGCCAACAAGCGAAATCACGTGCTTTATAGATAAAATTTCCCAACTATTATACAAGCAATATAGTTACCACTTTAAAAACTACAATGATCATAAAGACAAGTTAATTTTCTGACGTGTCATAATAAACAACTCATCCCAGAAGACGGATTGGTACCCTATTATCGGAATGGATTCCCTTTATTGTGACATGCGCAGAAGTGTCGAAGGGTCTCGAATCTGTGGGCGTACTATAGCAGACAACATAAATTTTGGCGGTAAAAATTTGGAACATAGTATACATAGTGTACATGGAAGTAGTGTAGTAGGCCATTAAAAATAACTTTATAACATGTTTCAAATCAGTAACTAAATTATTTCATTCTGGTGAGTGATTTTGTAAAATAGTTAGCCATAAAAATGTATGGATAGAAAATTTTTAAAATCTGTAACATTTATTTTTAATATGCATATAGGCGCACTAATCGAATTGGGTATCGAAAAAAAATGACGCACTAATCGAAAACACAAATCGGGGGAGCATTAATGGAGGGATTACTATATATATATATATACAGGGTGTTCGGGATAAATTTGACAGTTTCGTAAGGAAAAAGAAAATCTTCTTTGTATCTATTAAATTTAATGAATTGACAAAAAAACATTACAGGCAGAGTTAATTACAATACTATCAACAAGATTTACTCAAAATAACCACCATTAGCATCGATCACAGCTTCAATTCTGCTTCGGAACCTCTGTTGATGCTACAGTCTCCCTGGGAAGGGCCGCAAAAACTGTTTTAATTTTATCCATTAACTGGGTTTTTGTATTACTGGAAGTGCGATTGGTGTCTTTTTCAACTGCGCCCCATACAAAATAATCCATGGGGTTAAGGTCTGGGGAGTTTGGAGGCCAAACATTTGGACTGGTGAAGTCGTAGAAATTTTCAGACAACCATTTTTGACTTTTCCCAGAGGTGTGGCAAGGGGCCGAATCCTGCTGCCATACATACGGCCTACCATTGGCTACCCTTGTTATCCAGGGCTTGACTACAGTTAGCAACTCCACGAACAAAGCCCGAATTCCAATGCCAGGGTTCTTCAACACCTGTTCCTGCAGATTTGCGAGGAATTCTGCTGTACGAACGCAATCAGATCGTCTGCTAGGGATCTTTCTTCTTGCTACATCCTCGTAGTCACCATTGCAAGTCTCTAGTTCATGCCTGATTGTTTTTACTGTATTCAGGGAGCATTGGGCAGCAGTCGTAATATCCTTATTTTGATGGCGGGCACGAATCATCATGATACAAGTTATTCTCTTCCATGATTCAGGTGGGTTCCAGCTATCCATCCTTTCTGACATCTTGTATATGAATGAAGAAGGGTCCAAACTTTTAAATGAAGAGAAGTGTGTGTTAATACATGTAACTTACGGAAAAATATAATTAATTATAAATATGTCAAATTTATCCCGAACACCCTGTATATATATATATATGTGTGTGTGTGTGTGTGTGTGTGTGTGTGTGTGTGTGTGTGTGTGTGTGTGTGTGTGTGTGTGTGTGTGTGTGTGTGTGTGTGTGTGTGTGTTAATATATAAAATGCCTAAAATACTGAATAGTATTATTTACTTCCGAAATAGTTTCTGTTTTTATTTTTCTGGCTATTGTTTAACTAGTTTAACTATTAACTTCCAAAATTGACCCGTTAATTATTATATCTCCTGAAAATATTAAACAAGGAAGAGAATGTTACACGGTGATTCCCTAGTCTAAAGCCTGAAGGAGAGGGAGAAAAATAGGCGCACTGTCTATCTCAAGAGATATAACAGCCAATGATTGCAATCCGTGATCTTTGACAGCAGTAGACAATCAACTTCCCTATGTGAGATTACTGAGAATGCCCTTAGGGTTTGCTGATGATGTTGAACCTGTGTTTTCTCAATAGGATGTCGCTGTTGACACCAGCTACAAATAACTTGATTATCACAAGCCGCCTGAAACAATTGAGGACTGTGGTTCTTAAGATTGATAATTAAAAGCTAAAAGTATTATTTAAATTAAGGGGATATTAAACCCACATTGTTTTACTTAAAAAGTGACATTTTAATTTGCTGAACTTTTTTAATAAACTGATAGTTGATTTGGATAAAGACATTTTCCACTCGGTATCCTGTACTCACTCCACCCTCACTTGAATTATCACTATAATCCTATCTACCTATTCTTGAATTCTGTGTTTGATCAAGTGTTCCAAGTCCTTAACTCACTCCCGAGATACTAACTGGTGCATAATTTGTTCTGTTTGGAGTGACCTATATGTAATTAAAATTATTCCCCTTCTTTTCAGTACCTTTAGGCCTTGTCAGAGATGAGACTTAAACATGAGAGGCACTGTTAATTCTCTTGCACAATCTCATCGCACAAAGGACAATTTCTCAATCCGTTTCCTTGGCTGTTTATGATATCGATATTTCTTAGTACTAAACACCTCCAGCTCATTTACCTCTATTTCTTTCATCGTTCCTGTCACATCAACAACTGCAGTATCTCCACCTAGGTGATATAATACACTGTTGCAATGTGATCACTCATTACCTCAACTATTTCTTTTGCTTCTACCACCCTTCCTGCCATGAAAAATTCAGCGTTATTTTATTATGAGATTTCCTTTGCTTTTCTTGGCTAATTTTCTCTCAAAATCTGATTTTGCTTTTTACCATGCTGCTCACCCTTATTGCCTCTGCTTTGTACTGCCCATCAGGGCCGCAGAGAGAAATTTTCAGGCCCGTGACAAGCCTGTGGTCCGGGCCCCACTTAAAAAAGTGCATAATTTTTGTTTAATAAAAAAGTCACATAAAACATTAAACATTTATTTAAAACAAGTGTACAATAAATTAAAAATTCCATACATTACATAGGGAACATTACTGTGCATGCAATTAGTAGGTTGTTGCTGACTGCAACAACCTTGCACGAACGCCTATTGACGTCATCACATGCTATAACTACAGCGATCTGCGCCGAGAGAATCAGTGTCTTCCTGACACTCACGGCGAGCTATTAATTGTTTCATAAATCATTTCATAAATAAAAGCCGTCTGTCTAAAACAAAATACAATATGCTATTATCCTTTATCATTGTTGTATTATTACGATAATTAAAACCATGCTTTATAAACACAGTTATGCGACACGTCGTGACCCGACGGTCGGACCCTTTTCGATGCCGGGACCGTGACAAAAGTCTCAGATGTCATCCCTTCTCGGCGGCCCTGCTGCTCATGAGCCTCCTGATAATCTTTCTCCTTCTATTCTCTTCGCAACATTTTTTGTGCAGCATCTGCTTAATGATACTACTTATCCATTTAACTAGCATCTGATATATCCTCCTCACCATGCATATGCGGTCTGATGCTGCTTACCTTAAACATCCCCTTGACCACTTCCCATGCACTACTGACAACCCTTGCAGTTTCGTATGCCATGCCACTGCTCCAAGCTGACTCCCAAGTTTGTCAACCAACTCTGCAGCTCCACATATACTGCTTATTAGCATTTAGTCACCCCTCACTTCCAGGTCAAGACTGCATGATCACCCTCCCCAGTTCGAGACAAAGTACCTACTTTGGTTATGGACACATCTTCTGATGTTGTTATCAGATCGAGCGCTCTCAAAATTAAATGCCATTTTCATACTATCTTTCCCCTTTTCAATTTAATCGCGACAGTTGAAGTCCTTCATAATCATTATTTAGCCTATACTCATTTACTAATTCGTGCTATTTACATCTTCCTTTGACCCCTGAAAAGTAGCGGCTTGCTATATATTTTGTCCTGCGGGCCTTTAACTCACACTAAATACTTTCAGGTGCACTGCTTCCTCAAATCTCCTGTTAAAATTTCCCTATTGTTGTTCTCTATTCGCCCTGAAAATACAGCACTCTTTACATTCTGTTCCTATGTTATATTCTATCAACCAAGTCTAGTTAATACCGATGGCGAAGTAATCAGCATGGTTAGTAAGCTAGTTAGTTATTGCAGAAGTTTGCTGTTTGACTATCAATGCTCACTGTTTTACTGGTAATATAGCAGGTATCGATTATATTGCTAGGTTTAACTAATATCTTTAGTTGGTCTAAAAACCATTTACTGAACATTTGAACCTTCACAACATCATCCTCATCTGGAATGTATCATACTCCGGGGCGGCTCGCGCACAGGCACTGCGGAACTGCAGCATCCCCAATTTTTCTCTTTGTATAAATATATTTATTAATTCATTTATATTTGCTTGTATATTTAATTTTATCATCAACAATCCTATACAATTCTCTTATTTTGTATAAAAAATAATAAAAATCCATCTTGTAGCATTTAGGAGGGCGAGGGACGCTAGCAGCACTGTGTTGACCACAGTGTCATATTTCTACGCGCGAAAACATATGCACTTCATAGTGAGATGCGAGCTATTAGCGTAATGCGGCCCTGTCCGTCGCGCAGTTCCACTGTTGTTTATATGCAGTTTGCGCCAGTAGTAGAGTGTTCATAGTGTTTATCGTGTTTACTCCGTCTCTTTAAATATTTAGACATTACAATTAAAGGATTTAATTGTAATGTTCAAAAATTTTAAATTTATTCCTTTAATTACAATTAAAGGAATGGATTTTATTTTTAAGTAATTTTGAATTATACTAAACTGTATAATTTTATCGATAATAAAAAATATTTTTTCATGTTTAATTTTTACCATAATTTTGATATTTTATCCAAACACGTATACACTATACTTACAGTGTTTATGTATATTTCGAAAGTTGCAGCACCCCTGCGATTTCAAGCCACGAGCCGCCACTGATCATACTGTATGAGAACCCATTCTACATTATATCTCTCTACGAAAAATTACAGAATAATACTCTTACAACCATTCATTACTCCAATGAAAAAATTAATTTAATTTACTTTAATTTAAAAAAAAATAATGAAAGTAGTAGAATTCTAATTGGTCACTTAACACTTAACTTGTCTCATTTTATTACTTTTTTTTATATTTATTACCGAATATAAATATTAACAATTATTTGATTTAAAATACGAGTTTATGTCTTTAGGTGGTGATGAATTCCATCGCTTGGTGTGATATTACTGCTAGCTTATTGATTATTAATCCTAATGAACGTTCACCTACGGCACTGATGTACGAAAGTTTTACAATAGCGAAATTCATAAAACAAAATCTAATGTAAGGATAGTAAATAGATTTTGAGGACAGAATATCCTCGGTAGCTCACTCGGTATAGACGAAGACCTTTGGTAGGAAACACCTAGATTCGAATCCCCGTCTAAGACACGAAGAACCCCTTATTAGGACTTTTCGGTGGAAACAACCTGATAAGGCCCCGTGAACACACAGATCTACAGGCAAAATATTTATTGCTGAACAAGGAACGCAATGGAAAATCACTTCGTTCTTATTATTTCCTAGTACTGCTACTACTAGCCTAACTGAACCTAACCAATCTTCGAATCGAAGAACCTAAGAAGATACGGATGGTTACAAATCTAACAATAAGTTACTCATTTAGTGTTACCTGGGGTAAATAAGGCCATATAAGGCTTTTCAGTGGGAGGGAGAGTTTCACAAGTCTCATCATACGGTGGTAGTATTTCCTTTTCGTAAATCCCCCCCCCCCTAGAAACATGACTGACCTAACATATCAAAGGAACAACATACATGGCTCTAATTGTAACACTAAAAAATCCGACATGAATTTCCAGAAAAAAATCATTCTTTTAATCACCACTTCAGCAACGCTGTTGACTCTTTCTGAAGCATTAGTATCAATTTTGTGAATAATGAGTTGGCGTCATATCAGATTATTTGTCATCCTTGATATAATGAAAAGAAAGAAGAATGCAATAATTTAAAACTTAGAATATAACCACTATTTGCAGTTGTTAAACATGAAAAAATGTATCCATGTTCTCGTATACGTCTGACCAATCTTTGTTTAATGTTTAAAAGGTGGGCGTCTGTCTCCGAATAAACCATACGTATTTGTGAATGACGCAGCTAATTATCATAGCGATTTTTTTTTTAAGTGGATTTCTTCATTCACACAAGCGATAGTGAGTCAGACAACAACTATCGTATATTTCCTACTCAAGTTAGTGAAAATTTAAAATAATAATAATACGAAGAAATAAATAACAATATGTAATGTAGTACTTCCTATCCTTTAACTTGGAAAGGACGAGCCATTTTACAGAAAATATGAAAAAGGTCTACTTCTTGGTTTTAAGAAGCGGACCTCCTTAGTATTTTGTATAAAAAAATTATAATTTTTACAAGTTTTATCTTAAAGTATTTGAAATTATAAGATAGGGATATTCTGCACTTTTTAAATGAAAAATTCTTTCAATCAAGAGTTTCAAAGTTCACATAATGTGCATATTAAATATTTCAGAAGTACTGAAATTAGAGCTCGGAGGGTTTGGGAACGCACATCATACTCTTGGAGAGTAATGGATGGCAATGCTGTAGCCAATGAAGTTCTAACTGAGGCTCGGCTATTGCTGTTACCCTCCTGCCATGATCAAAGCTTTAATAGCTCAATAACACCTTATCCCTACACTGTCCTCTGCTACAGATAACGGGGAAGATGAAAAGCATTCTTGCTTCGCCCCTTTAAGCCAGTCCTTATAAGGACTATAAATAAATTAGAGCTCACTTTTTTTTTTTTCGTGTATTTTCGTTAGAAAATTGTAAATTACATTTTACAGATCGTTAGAAGTGGCGATCTATTTGGAGGATAATTTTTTACCACCTATTATAATTTCGACTTCCTGTGGTTGTTCTAGAAGTGAACAAAGTTAAAATTGCCATGATCACTTTGCGATGATGATGTATCGCGTACAACAATGCAAAATGGCAATTTTACTTAACGTAATACATTAAGCGTGAAAAGTAAGCCATTTAAAAATCAGGCATTAAAAGACTGATATTATAAAATATAATACAAGATTAAAAACAAGAAAGGCACTTTTGTCCCGAAACTATTTTTCATTAAAATGAAGATTTTGACAAGAGCAATAAAGATTAATATTACACTTAAAAAAAAAAAAAAACGTAAGCATTCATGACCACATTCTACAATGAAATGGGGAACTACTTGAGGTCTTCCTTTTTTACTTAAGAACCCTCTTCATAAAATAAACAGGGTTTCGTAAGAATTGTTTGTATGAATTCTTTCTCCTGCTGTTTCTATAACGGAGATTTTTTTTTTTGAACGGTGGAATGTATTAACATAGTATTATAAGTTATTCAGCTTTATATCTTCCATCTTAAGACGTTCAAACATTTTCTTATTATTATTTAAATACGATTTTATTTCCTGTGTACCTCAACCTACAACTAGGAATTCAAATTCATGTAAAAATGTGAAATCTGTCCATAGCAGTACATGTTAATAACAGTGTTTTGTCTGTAAAAAGCTGGTTACTGGGGCAGTAAGTCCCGAGTGTCGTATGAGTATTCATGGATCATTGCCTTAACAGAGCCCACTTTTTCCAAGTCGAGTATTTCCTCTGCTTGTAATTAGAAAGGCATCAAACCGTGAAAAAAAGTTGTTTCGTTCTTACTTTGTTTTATTCGCTTCCAATTATAGAAGCCACCCCTGTGCAAAACTGATCTCATCCATGTCCTGTTGGCCCTTGCTTTTTTCCTATTTGTGTCGGTTACTGAATAAAAGGAAACCAAATAAGCATTTAAAGCACCCCTACTGAAGATCAATCTGTGTGGGGGTCTAATGAGAGTCAGAACGATATATTTTCTGTTTATATTTAGTCTAATGTTTACAAACAATATTTGAACTTTGACTTTATTGTTCGTAAGTAGGTAACAACTCTCTGCATGTTTCCAGTGCAAGAAATAATAAGTATCTATATTTAAAACACTGAATTATTTTTATTCCCGAAGGAGAAATTACACCATATTCCATTTTAAAAATTCATTTTCTAATCTTCATTTGTTTTGTAAACCGATACTGTTTCGTAAACTGAGCAGTGATATGCTAAGAAATACTCCAAGCCCTACATGATAGGTTGCAAACTTATAGCACATCAATGCCATGTGTGGTCAAGTATTCAAGAAAAAAAAAACAACAAAACCTGTTCATATGTTGACTGTTCAGGGAAGAATAGAGGTCGATGAAATCAATGAAAGAGCAGGAATATGTTGGTGTCCTTATGTTTGAAGATGGCCAGTGGACAGACGTTGATGAGCAGCTGCTCGTGTGTTTATGGGCGTTAGGGATAGTGAAGTGCATCATCCATTTCTGCGGAACAGCACCAATGAAAATATCTGTTGTTTTGTTGGACTACCCCGTGTATGGGAACAGTATTCTAAGATGGGCTGATTTGTGATTCAACAATGCAGATGAGAAATGTCTTAACCTGAAAAGGACACCTAGTTTTTGGATTGAAGAGTAGGCTATGCATGCGATGCTTATGTCAGTTGAGGTTAGAGGTGTAATTCCGTCGAACAAGAGATGTCTATCCTCGGGAGTATTGTCAAAAAGGAGGTGAGGTGACATAATACGGGATTATTTTGGTAGCATTGAAGTTGAAGATTGTTCTCATAACTGATATATCGCAAGGAGAGTTTTTTTGTCTTTTTTAAGCATTGATTTTGGAAGATCGAGCGTGGTTTGTTATATAAAAAAGAGAAATGAAGCAAACTGCGTCGGCATAAGCTGTAGATGGGTTTTCATATGTTTGTTATAGAAGGCCATTTATGAATAGGAGAAAGTGCGTGGACGAAAGTACAGAGCTATGGGGGTACACTGACATAGGTGGAGAAATATAAAGAAAGGAAGCGATTTATCGTGATACATATAGAACGACCAGAGCAGAAATCAAGTCCAGTTGCAAAGGGTAGATAGCAGGTCATACAATAAGTTGGTAAGAAGAACTTCGCGCGCCAGTGGAGACGAAACGGGTTTCATCACACCTTTCCATGGTTTGAGTCCATAGATAGGTGATGTTGACAAGGAGATCTGCTGCGGATTGAGAGTGACGAAATTCATATTGATGATCACTGATTATTTGGTGGACTTCCAGGTGGTAGAGTTAGTTGTGGATCGCTTTTTCCGTTATTTCAATAGAACAGGTAAGTGCAAGTCATAATAGTTTGATGACTAGTTTTTATCTCCTTTCTTTGAAATGGGTTGGATATAGGTTTGTTTTCATGCTGAAGGGCGGTTGCCAAACCAGTATAAAAGATTGTGAAGACAGTATTGGATGAGTGTTAGTTCAGAAGCTCAAGTTTTAAGTAATGCTTGGGGATTTGTCGAGATGGGGATCACTGGAATTTTTATGACTTTAGATTATTTTTATCGCCTGATATGCTACCTTGCATAGTAGAGGTCTGAAATGGCTTGAAGCAGTATCAGATTTACTCTCCAGGAGCCGGCCTGGTTGGCCGAGTAGTTAACGTATTCGTTCTCCAGCCAAGAGGCTGTGGATTCGAATCCCGCCAAGGACATGGATGTTTGTGATTATCCTACTACTCGATTACCATATGTACTGCTATGACCTGTGTCCTGGCGCAGTATGACCTTGGATGTCTTTGCACCATAAAAATCAAATAAAAAAACTCTCCAGGATGGAAAACGAAGACGCTATCCACTTGAACATTAAGACCGGCTGTATTGGCTTGGTATGTTTTCTAGCAGTATGTCCGCTTATGAAATATGAAAATTCGAAAAGCAATTTTTAAAATAACTCATTCTATTAATATAGACACCTACTGCTCAAGAGTAAGGTTTCCAAATCCTCATATGCCATATAGAGAGTGGATTAAGAGGGGGTGTGCATATAAGTTCAGGAAGTTATGCTTTCCATCTCCTCCTCTTCCTTAATCTTCTGAAACTCAACTCAGAATGACTCGATGAAAAAAATGTCTACATAGATTGACGTATCTACTCGTATGTCTAAACTTTTTGATACTAATCAGTCAGGAATGTTAGTTAATTCGTAATGAGTATTCCAAAATGTTAATACAAGTGTGGCACAGGAAGTCGAGCGTTTTAATTTGTGGGAAAACAAATGTATTAAAAGAAAATCTCAACTTATTAATTTCAATCACTTTCATAACTGAGATTTAGAAATAAAGCATGAATTAGTACAATAGAAATAATGAAGTTTTGGATCTGATATTGAAATTATTGAATGCTGTGTGTGCGTGTGTGCCTTTAACAAGTTTAAAAAACCTTGAATTTCAGAGAAAAACCCTGCCACATCCATATGATTCCAGGCTAATTTAACTTAAAGGTTCCTCTCCCCCTGAAAGGGATTTGGAACCAGCTCTTTTCAACTAAAGTTTGTTGTCATTACTGAATTTTAAAGGATTCTTTCTCGTGAAGTCTGTGTCCCAAAAAAAAATCATCTCTAGAGATGTGTATGCAGTAATGATATCGTTAAGGGAAATCAATGTTAGAACATATATGTAAGGTTTTATTTACGTTTTTCGTAGAGTTTCCCCGCTGTTAAATACTAAACCATAATCATGAAGCTTCATTGTTATTTAAGTGAGGTGAGTGACTTGATCGATTAGTTAACTTATTGAATTAGCTGTGTGAATAGGGCCGCTCCATAGACTACCTATCCTAAAGAAGAAGAATAGCGTGTGACATTTCCATTTTTGTGGGCTAAAGGCATTTGTAAGTGAATTTATTGAGTATTCAATACTTTGCAGGAATACAGCTACTAGCGAATTCACGGAAACAACTGTCACTGATGAAGAACGATCAAGACGTCATTCCACATTAACTACTGATAAACACGTTGAGATAAACCGCTCATTTATTCTCGACAACAGGATGAAATTATCGATGAAGTCGAAAGACCCAACTGTAGATTAGACATGGTTCTGCCTAGGAAGTCAAACTTCACAATCATATAATGTATGTGAGATGGACGTTCCGAAACAACTCATGAATGAGCATAAGGAAAATCGCTAGACATCTGTAACCACCTTTTGAACTCATGTCGTGAGGAAGGTGAAGTTTTCCTGGGGCGCATTATGACAGTCCTGTGAATGAACTTGGGTCCGCCTACTACGAGCAAAAAAGCAAACAACGGGGAGTTCAGGTTTTTTTTTTTCTCGCGTCAATACATGACGCGAGAAAAAAACAAATGCGTATTCAGTTGAATACGCATTTTTTAAGACTTAACAAAGAAGTAATTTTTTGAACAGTATCGGAAAAAGGACACCAACATTAAAATGCTGTGTAAAAAGATATGTCTGATATGAATTCAGAGTACACGTTGAAGATTGTTGTTGCAAGGTTTTGTTATGAAATTGCTCATCTGTAGACTAAGTGGACATTTTAAACGTTATTTATGATTTCAGATCTTCCATACTGTCCATATCATACTCGTGTTAGAAAATAGTAACGAAAATTATTCAGTGGTTCTTATGTTTGAATATCACTCCATTTGGCAGATTCATTACAACGTTCATTCCAATATTTTTCACCATTGTAAAAATCGTGGTAACTCAATTTGAATATACCTGAGGATTGAAATAGATGTATTTAATATTCATCTCATGGTTCTCGACAAAAGAATGAATTTGATATACGTAAATGGTGGCAGCCTCTTGTAACTTGTCGTACAAGGAAGATGATTTAGAACTGAAATTTATCGCATAAAATATTCATCAATGAAATCAACTTATAGGGGGTTGTCAAAAGCCTTGTTGTTTAGATGTATAATTTCCGTGTTTATCGTAATGCAGAGCAATTAGATAATACGTCATATATTAACAACGTTACAAGGAATTTTAATCAAGAAATATTTGGCCTTTAAGTGCAAAACTTTATTGTGTTTAGAAAACCTATTCTCCTGCGCATCCAGTTTTTGAATAAGGGATTTGATTTACCCATTTACTAATTCACAACATTTGCAGCAGTTTCAGAAAAATATTTTTAATGGTTTGATTTTTTAAAAAAACTTTGGAAAGAACGCTCTATAAACTAAAATTGAAATTAAATTTCAATTTCAGCCTAAATTTCAATTTTAGATGGAGATAAAATATTTTTTGTGGGTCTTAGATTATTTCAGTAACTTTCCTGTTGTTACCTCTGCCCAAACTTGACGAAATCAATATCAACCACTTGTTTTCTTTCAACACATAAAGGACAAAGCCTTCTTCGTGCTTATCGCACGTGTCCCTTTATGCATTATATCATGCCATCTTCATAATCGGTCTTAGATTGCCTTTGGCTGTCTGACTGCCTTTGTAAAGTACGATCTTGCCACCATCGCTGATCTGATAGCACAACTTCCTGAGCCTTTGAGCAAAATCCTGTTCTCAGCTTCCTTATAAATTTAGTTCAAGATTTGCGCACGTAGCGGTTCTTTCCTTATCCAAGCAGGGTTATCTTTACGGAGTAACCCTTTTCATCTTTCATTTTGTCCTCTGATAGGCTTGCTGAGACAACCGGTTTACTCAAAAGAAACGGATCTGGACAAGAGTAGAGTTTGTTTGTTTTTGCTTTCGAATCTTAGCAAAAATAATAATGATAATACCAAAATAAAAATGTCTAACACAATTGTATATGGGTAACAGTTGTTGTGATAGCTAAAGTGGACTTCCCACAACGAGATTTGTGACGCTATGGAACGATGAAAATAATACTAAAATCGGATATCAGATACTGAAATCAAGTAACTCTAACTTCACCTTATATTCAATATTATCATGTAACTATTATTAAACTATTATCGTGTAACTATTATTATTATCAATGGTCTAAGAAGCATTAATTAATATTCATGATATAAAACAGTTTCAACAGATGAATATCTTCAATGTTTCTTATGAATTCCTTAATGTATCTTTTAAGCGCCTCCGTAGCACAATTGAAAGAACGATAGTACGTTGCGCACTTCGATTGGAAAAGGCCTAAGTTCGATTCTCCTCTTGACTGGAGGAATCTTAATATGGGTTTATTCAATTGAAGGTGAGTTAGCTGATCACGTACGGAAGTAGCAGGGTTTTCTTGCCCCGAAACTCGGGTTTTTCATCCCGTATACAGGCAAATCGGCCCTTCAGAACACGCAGTTTAGAGACAAAAAAATATTAGTGGTGGTGGTGGGCAGTAGATGGCGTTGATGAAGATGATAATGGTAGTAGAGGTTCGGTGTAGTTGGTGGATGGAGACGGAGAGTTGTAGAGTAGGTGTTCTCCCTCGATGAGTCTTTGGACTCCTTGGAAGTGTCAAGAAATAATCATCATCATCATCATCATCATACGTATCAAGGATTTAGGCCTAGCATGGCCTGTTCCGGCCTTAGAAGTCATCGTTGAATCGTTTAAGAGGACGTCCTGGTTTTCTTTTTCCTAATGGCTTGTACTTTAAGGCTTGTTTTGGTAATCTTTCTGTTTTCATTCTTTGAACGTGTTCAATCCATCTATGTTTATATTTTTTAATTTTTTCAATTACTGGTTCTTGGTTTAATTCTTTCATAATATCTTCGTTTCTTTTGTGATCAAATAGGGTATACTTTGCAGTTTTTCTCATAAACTTCATTTCTGCTGTTGTTAATCTTTGTTTGTCTTTTTGTTTTATTGTCCAGATTTCGCTTCCATACATTAAGACCGGTAGGGCTAATGTATTGTATACTTTTAGCCTGGTTTGTTTTTGAACTAGGTTTGGTTTAAATACAGAGTTAATTACTCCTGTTATTTTTAAATATTTTGCAATTTTTATGTTTATATCTTTTTCATTTTCATAAGTGATCATACATCCTAGGTAGTTAAATGAATTCACCTGTTCTAAGATTTTGTTATCTAATACTATTTTAGTTCTTGCTGGATCTTGTCCTTTAAAGGCCATAGGTTTTGATTTTTCCGTTGATATTATCATACCATAATCTTTGGATATCTCATTTAGATTTAAAATAGCTTTCTCTAAGTTATCTTCAGAATTTGTAATTATTATTTGGTCGTCTGCAAAGAGGAGAGTGTTTAAGTTAACTGTAGGTGAAAGTTTAATTCCTTGATGTAAATTTTTACTCCATTTTATTATTATTTCATTTAAGTAGATATTAAAAAGAGTTGCTGAGAGGGGACATCCCTATCGGACTCCTTGGTTTATCTCTCTTGCATATGATAGCTCGTGATTTAATCTTATTTGTATTTGATTATTTTCATATATACTTGTGACAGTTTTTAGGATATTATTTGGTATTTGTCTTTCTTTTAATATGTTAAATAATATGTTTCTTTTAACTTTGTCAAATGCTTTTTCAAAGTCAATAAATGCAATATGTGTTTCTAAATTATATTCTCTTCTTTTCTCTATTATTAATTTTAGGCAGAAGGCTGGGTCTATACATGATCGTCCTTTTCTAAATCCATTTTGTACCTCTAGAATAAAGTTTTCGGAATAATTCATTAGTTTGTTATTTAAGATTCTGCTGTATATTTTGTAACATGAATTTAGTATACTGATACCTCTATAGTTTTTAGGGCCATCTCTATTACCTTTCTTAAAAATAGGAATCACAATTGCTTTTTTCCATTCTATTGGGGGGATACCAGTTGAGTAAATTTTACTTAAAAATAATAAGAGTCTTCCTTTGAATCTTGTTCCTGCGTATTTATATAGTTCTGAATCTAGCTTATCTTCTCCAGGTGATTTTCCGTTTCTTGTTTCTTTCAGGCTGATTTCTAATTCTTCTTCAGTTATTTCCTTTTCATTTTCGTTAATTGTTTGCCAGTTGTCTTTTTTTAAAATATTTGTCTGTCCACAGTTCTGTGTAGTAATTTAGAAATTCTTCTAATTTCAATTCAGTGTTTAATTTTATGTTTTCTTTGGTATCTGCATTTAGGTGTTTCAAAATCTTATATGCATTGGGTCTTATTTTATGTAAATCATGTTCTAAATTAGAAACAAATTTATTCCATGATTCTCTATGTCTTTTTCTGACTTCTCTTTTAGCTATGGCTCTTATTCTTTTATATTCTATTTCATCTTCTAATCTTTTACTGCTTAACCATTTGTGATAGGCTTCTTTTTTCTTTTTGATTATTTCTTTGATTGTATCATCCCAGATCTTCAGTTTTTTTCTTTTATTGGATTTTTTGGTCTTTCCTAAGCTTTCATTTGCTGCTGCATTTAGTATCGTTTTTATATTAAGCCATTCTATTTCTATTTCTTCATTTTATTTTATTTTATCTAGATACTGGTTAATTCTTTGTTCATATAGCCATTGTACATTTGTGTCATTCAATAGTCTAGTTTTATAAACAAATGTTTCAATTTTTCTTTCTGTTCTTGTTACTTGTAGCCATTTAGGTGGTAATCTTAATTTTATTTTAACAAGGAAGTGGTCACTGCTTATTTCATATCCTCTGTGAACTCTAACATCTGGTGAAAATTTCGATGTCTTTTCATTTAATATGAAGTAATCTAATATTGATTTCCATCCTCTTGCTGCCCAAGTATATTTATGTATGTCTTTATGTTTATAGAAGGAATTCATTATTTTTAGGTTATTATAAACTACAAAGTCAATCAATTTTTTACCATTTCTGTTTAGAGTGTGTTCTCCATGTATTCCTATATTATGATGAATTTTCGTGTTTCCAATTCTTGCATTTAAGTCTCCTGCTAAAATTATGTAATCATTTTTATTTAATTTATTATATATGTTTTGTAGCTGATTATAAAAATCAATATTATCCTGTTCTCTTCCTTCTTCTGGGGCATATAAACCAATTATTGTTAAATAGCCGCTATCTATTTTTATTCTAGCTTCTATTATTCTTTCATTCCATAATTTATAATGTTTTAACTGTTTTGAAAGGGAGTTATGAATCCAAATCATGACTCCTGCTTGTGCACTTTGGTCTCTGTCGACTCCACTGTATATCACATTAAAATTTTCAGTTCTCATAGTTCCTTTTAATTTCTTTTTTGTTTCAGTGATTACTGCTATTTTAAAATTTCTTTCATTTAATAACTGGTCTAATTCTATTTCTTTATATGCTATTCCTCTTACATTCCAGTTTGCTATGTGTATTATATTTTGTCGTTTCCATTTTCGTTTTCCCTTTTCCATTCCAGGGTCGTTTCCCATAGATTCAATCCGATTATCTTTTTCTGTCAGCTTACAAGTATGGTTATGTTCTCCATGTCAGGGGACTAGCCTGACGATGGAATAGTTCAGTGGTAGGGCTGCTACCTTAAGGCTTCTGAACTCGCCTTCTTCCGAATTTAAACCCATAGGAGGAATAGGGTATATTGAAGGGGAAAGGGTAGATTATAGAAGAAATATAGTAAGGTTTATAGAGAGGACATAGTTGTAAGGCCAGAAATGAAAAGACCCCATGGCCCTCGAGTACGCTAATAGCACAAGGGTCATAAAGTAAGAAGAGTTGGCTGATAAGGCCTTATAGGAAAGATTAAAGTAAGTGGGTCTTCCTCAAAGTAGAAGAAGGAGAGGATAGATCCAGCTAGGGGTCCATGGGAGTGCCGCTTCCCTTACAATCAAGATGATTGCCCCTTATGGCCCTGTTGGTCCACGAGTCCTTATTCAGTATATTCGGACCACCCCACCATATATATATATATACACACACGCACGTGCATGTACACACACACACACACATGGTGGGCTCCCCTATCCGCCACCCAGGGGACGCGCTCTCTAGGGGTTACAGGGTCCCCTGAGAGAATAATAATAATAAGAAGAAGAAAACTGTCTTTTAGATTTCTGGTATTACGCAGAACACATACTGTTCAAAAACATTACAATATTACTGTAAATAACTATTTGGGACCATTGATCAAGTGTAAACGGATAAGTATTTTAATACCGACTAGTTTCACCAAACTTAAGCTGTTGGCATCGTCAAGGTACAAGCACTGAGGTTAAAACATATCACAAAATAGATCTTAACTATAAATTCTAAAAATTATAGTTACAAACTAAAATAGCATTGAACAATATTACAATATTACAATATTACTTCATAGCTTTAATTGATTCGACAGAAATGTCAAACAACCCAATCCTTATTATATATATTTTGAAGGGGAAAAAATAGCAATCCACAAAACTATTTCCTACTCCTGAAAGTAGCTTTCGACGCGAAAAAGTGATTCATATCTCTGATATGAATCACTGACTCAAAGAAATAATCATCAGATACTAGTTAATTATTTTGTTAGTAGTAATAATATCTCATATAACCACGCTACCGGCCAAGGCGTCTATAGACGTAAAGGTTATCATGGATGCGAAGTGCATATTAAAATTGCACTACTATTGATATTACATTGAAATATATGATGGATACGAAGCATATGAGGATGCGTATTTGATCCATAATGGCCGGTTTAATCCAAACTGTATCTTTTTATACTTGAAAGCCTGTAACATTCAACTGCTCAGGTGGTCTGAACTAAGCCGCTGTAGACTACAAATAAAGTTAGTGAAGCGATGAAAATGATTCACAAGTGGAGATGATAGCAAATGACTAAGTTTGGCATCATTGATGACAGCAATTTAAGACGGAATTGACTTTTTTTCATGCTTTAAGGGTTGCGCTGCTTGGGTACTCTTGTGAAAATGTGGAGAGAAAGAGAAAGAGAAAGATGCTATCTTATATAAAGTCACTGAAAGTTTAACAAATGATTAACGTCAACAGATTAAATGCAAACATGTTTCAAACTTCACAAAGAAAATTCCGAAAGTCTAATGTGAAGAAACAGTCTTCAAAGTCTGTTGGAAATGTTATCGTTAGCATAGAATCCAAATTCCAATGAAATGAAGGTCTTTTGAGAAAAACTGCAAAAAAGCCTCTTTTGTCGAACTATAAACTAATAATTATTGGCTGTAAGAAAATAAATAAATAAATTCTCTGCGCTATTTTATTAAAAGGAAGCAAAGGAACCCTCTATCGGATTTTTTTGGAACAGTTAGTAGACTGTCTTCACTTTCATCATCGCTGGAAATCAGCTCGATCACTCGTGCTGACATGAACAGACAAATTGAACGAGGATACGGTTGCAGATGCTGCTATCATGTGTTCCTAATACGCAATTAATGTTATTATATGAAACTATATGAGAAACTACATGAGTTCTACGGCCGAATTTTGATTTTCAGGATTGAAAACCTTAGTTTAATCTTAAAAAAAGTATTTACATCAAAGGTTGCAGACTTTCATAAAAGAATTATCTCTCGCAGTAATCTGAGTTATCTATTATTAAAGCTAAAAATATACAGAATACTTTAAAAGGAAGTCTATCGTAAAGCATATAATTTTTTCCAAAAAAAAAGTTCTGGTATGAAACTTGCGCGGACACAACGTTGTCAGCAAAAATGATGTAACTACCGCAATAAACACTCAGACATCGATAGATTCTTATTCAGTAAGTGCCAACTACAATTTTTGTTTGCATTTGAGACGGGGGATATTTCTTCTTATATCATCTTCTAGATCTTCCTTAAAAAGCGCTTAAAACTAGCCAGCGAGTGCTTGGACTAAATGCCTATTCCAATAGATTGTTTTCATAATTTTGTAACATTTTGCCGGTAAATTTGCAACTTTTAAGCAGAATTTTGCATTTGTGTCCAATTTTAAATAAACCGTTATCTATAATACGAACCGCTGCAACCAGAAAGCTGTAATAAAAGCACAAAAGTGCATGGTGATTAAGATATTTTCGTAAATTTTACTTGGCTAATGAAAGTTTACAGGAAAGCAAAATTCAGTCTATAGACTCTTTTGATGTGTCTTTTTTGATAGTAGTGTCGCTGTGTGTGTGTGTGTGTGTAGTTGAAGGATTAAGTAGGGGGAGACAGTGAGGTGTGTAGTGGAGTAAAATAGCGCTATGCTTCCTAAACTGTGTACCGCGGCCCCCTTTGGGGCCATCAGTTTTGTTGAGGGGGCAGTAAAATAATGAATACAAATTTAAAATGTTTTAAGACTAAGTGTGCCATGTCAAATGTGTATGTAAGATACTAAAAATGTAATATTTTCATTTGATTTTTGCAATATTCGCTGTGTATGTTTTATATTGAATATAAATACAATAAATATTATAATAATATATGTCTGTATTACCATTTTTTTTTACGATGGGGACCGTGAATATTTTAATTTTTCCAAAGAGGCCTTTACATCCATAAGTTTGGGAAGCACTAGAATAGAGTGCCCTACTACGATGAGTCGAACTCCTTGGAGGCGTCACGTAATAATAGGCTTCTTATATCATATTCGAGTGATATCCATACTCCATCAAGTTGCATTGTCAAAGCAAATACTCCCAAGGGTATTTGCTTTGACAAGGGTTTTTCGGTATTATTTTATTTTTCAAAGTTGTTATTACGCCTTTCTAATCGCATCTAGGATTCTAAAATATACGTATTTTAAAAGTCTGTTTGAAATGTATCAATCTGCGAATTCCCAACGACAAATCTATTAGTATTAGAGATAATGTTGACTTTTTTTTTTTTTTTTTTTTTTTTTTTGGAGAGAGAGAGAGAGAGAGAGAAGAATAAAATAGTTCTCTTCTCTTAGCCCATTTTCATCAAATGATACAATAATTATTATTACTGTAGATTAAAGTAAATTATGAAACAACTTCGATTTATCTACATAAAATACACCGTTATGCTTCAAATAAATGCATTCGAAACAGTGTAACCGAAACACAGTTTCGATCAATCAACGATCAAACAAAAGAAGAAATAATGCTCCTGTACAATCATCGTCTCCTTAGTTACGATGAAGTTTATTAGCATTTGAGCTCTGCTTAGTGTCATGGGATGGTCCGATATATGCTATTCCACTTTCTATTATTATTATTATTATTATTTTATTTTAAATGTTAGTATGTGGATATAACTTATCCTTGCCTGAAATAGGCCTAATGCATCATAAACGAGAGCGTCTATAATGAACGTCTTTTCCATACACATAATCTATCTGCTGAAACAATTCAACCATTATTTAATAATACAGGAAATCCTGATCTTATATTAATGAATAAAGGAAATGGATAAAGCCGACTCAAATGCGAGGTTAACTGGAAAATGCAGAAATCATAGAACCACCAACTGCTTGAACAGTTCAACTTTCTCAGCGAAGTCCATGCAACGAAATCTAGCATTTGGGACATTTCCTCAACTATCCATACGTATGAGTTTGCACTGAGTAATAAACTATAATGAAAGTCTTGGAGAACATCTGCTCTCTGGAAGGAATGATTACCGAAATTGTCACTAAATGTTTTGGCTTTATGCTCTATCAGCTTCATTATAGAATTAATAAAATAATTTCTCTTGCTTAAATAAAAGAGCCAATAGGCTTCACTTCGGCGATGTAACATTATTTAAATGAAGGGGATATTTAATCCCACATTATTTCAAAGTCGAATAAGAAACTCAAAGATCGGAATCAAAGAGGTTCATACCGAATATAGCAAACTATAAAAATTTCGGCGGATTGTAGCGTAAGCTAAAGCACATAGTCCAACATTAAGGCAACTCGTTGCAAACGATAAATATCCCCATCATTTAAATAATGTTAGATCGCCGAAGTGAAGCCTATTGGCTCTTTCATTTAAGTAATTTATGGGTGCACCTTTTTTGACAACTCGTATAGCAAAGTGTATAAGTTCTTTTCGCTATAACCTTGGTATTACCTGGTCTACCTATTCACTGATGAGACCTCAATAAGGGTCGAAACCGGTCTGGGTAGTGACCTTCCACCATAATGTATAACATCATACATCTCCTAGGTCCGAGGAGATGTGTTTTACATTATGGGTAATACTAAGAATAGTGATCAGAACTTTACCACCTTTGCAACGAGTTGCCCTAGTATTGGACATGTGCTTTAGCTTACGCTACAATCCGCTGTATAATTTTTATATATAATTTTTATAGTTTACTATATTCGGCATGAAACTGTTTGATTCCGATCTTTGAGTTTCTTATTCGGCTTTGAAATAATGTGGGATTAAATATCCCCTTCATTTAAATAATTTCTCTTGCTTAATCAGATGATCATATCCTTATCCATGTTAATAAACAATGGAATGTATAATAATATTATTATCATCCATTTTAAGAAAACATAATGATCGTTTATGAATCTATTACTATGCATTCTTTGATTTCGGTAATTCATTTGATTTTGGTAAAAAGTAAGGACATTGAAACCCAACCGAACAACTGAATTATTTATTGGGCACGTTCCAATACCCGATTTCAGTTATGCTTAAAAATTTTATCCTAGAATAAATTAATTTTTCCCCAAAAAACTAGAGACGCTATCTTTAATGTGCGCCAATGCCATTGTTTGTCACTGGACATTTGTTTCACTTGATTTATCTACTTTCACGTACCCAGTTATCTGAGTAGAAAAATATAAAATGGTTTAATATCTAAGCTATACTGGAGTTTTCCGTTAGAACTATTTCCCTATTTTGTTACACAGAGAAAAGATCGTTACAGTTGAATGAAGCCGGCTAAAGCTTTTGATAATTTTGTACTATTTATGCATGTAGCAGCAATATAATAATTATCAGGACTTTTTAAAAATTTTTTGAGAAGAATAATTATTAAACAGATTTCAAAACTAGTTGCTTTAAAATAAATAAATATAGTCACTTATGGATACGATAGAATCTCGAAATATCAGGAATTCGTGAGCAGTTTTATAAAAGTTGAAAGTAATTAAAAATGCTAAAACGAATCTGGAAATTGTGGGAAACCTTAAAAGTATGTGTTTGGTAGATCTGCAATTATAAGATTATGATTAAAAAAGTATAAAAATTTTAATTGTAGCAACAATAAAAGATAATATATAAAAGAGAATGAAAGAGACATTGCTAACAAGCGGCCCGTTGGTCTAGGGGTATGATTCTCGCTTTGGGTGCGAGAGGTCCCGGGTTCAAATCCCGGACGGGCCCACTGGAATTTTCTTTTTTCACCTCATACATTTATCCATGTTAAAATTCTTTATGACTATTCAATACGTACGTCATCGAAATCATATTAAAAGATACTAAGCAGTATTGCTGTATTATCATTGCAGATTCTTTATAGAATCCAGACGCGAACATTGCTATGGATAATCATTATTCGTTATTTCAACTATTAGTGGAACTAAAATTTAATTAAGTCTCCTCAATTTATGAGCTTTTTGCCGTCCATATATAAAACATTCCAGATAAATGTCAATATTTATATTTCTCTAGGGAAAACATTAATTAAAAATAAATATAGTAGCAGAGTGATTTAATTTAAGTCGTTTTAATTGATTTACTGTAAATTAT
The DNA here is from genome assembly GCF_054136105.1 of Typopeltis vanoorti. Lineage (NCBI taxonomy): Eukaryota > Metazoa > Arthropoda > Arachnida > Uropygi > Thelyphonidae > Typopeltis > Typopeltis vanoorti. The sequence continues at coordinate 82,859,714 of NC_143569.1, read as the reverse complement.
ATCTTTATTAGACAATGACAGTGTCGCATTACGCTAAGGCTCTAAATAACAGGTACGCTTACAGGCGCCATCTTGGCGGTTAGAGCTCGTATCATTTATCCGTAAAAAGAAGGCTGTATAATGTTCATAAGCATTCATTTTTCGTGGAATTCGTAAAGAAAGACTTCCCATGTTCTTTGTTATTGGTTGTACTGCTTTATATGTATATTTTTTCATTACATAATTAAGTATTAGCGATTTTGATCAAATACATAAGCCATGGTTATACAGCATACTTATATATCGCGTATCATTTACCAGTAAAAGAAGTAGCTGTATAACGTTCATAAACATTCATTTTTCGTGTAATTCGTAAAGGAAAGACTTCCCATGACCTTTATTATTGGTTGCACTGCTTTCTTTGAATTAAATATTACCGTTCGCTATAAAGTCGAAAAAAATCAAGAGAATGGCGGCCAGTAAGCGTACCTGTTATTTAGAGCCTTACATTACGCTAATAGCTCGCATCTCACTATGACGTGCATATGTTTGCGCGCGTAGCAATATGACACTGTGGTAAACATGGTGCTGCTAGCGTCTTTCGCCCTCCAAGTGCTACAAGATGGATTTTTATTATTTTTTATACAAAAGAAGAGAATTGTATAGGATTGTTGATGATAAAATTAAATATTACAAGCAAATATAAATAAACTAATAAATATATTTGTATATCGAGAAAAATTGGGGGCGCTGAAGTTCCGTACGCACGAGCCGCCCCTGGTGATAAGTAAGTTGTAAAGACTGCCGGATTACCCGATTTGCTTAGATTAGACGCGTGTTCGGAAAACCAACGCTAAGGGTAGACCCGATCTCGTAGGTTAGCTATAATATTACGCAGTATTACAACTACGACGAGATCCTTAAGTGGCTGTGCTAAGGACTCCTGAGTTTTAATCTGCATCTGAGTGTGAGCCGTTCTGTCAGTAATTTGTACTGTATTTTTTTCTAACAAAATCAAATATAATTACAATGCAATTTTATATATTAGTCATTTTGACTAAAATTATATATTATTTGTAACTTTGGGATTTATTTATTTTCATTGTACTGTTGCGCGTTTAGGGATTAATATGATGAAGAGTTTGTTTATTTGACAACGCGTCCTATTTAATTGTGACTGATTATTTAATGAGAAGAGAGTTGTGTATGATTTTGTTAAGGCTCTCATTTGGTAGGACGCATCATGATTTCGGGCGTGGAAAGAGAAATTATACCCTGTTCGTTTCTAGAAAGTGCCCGAAAATCCAAAAACTTTTGACAAACAAGCTGCCGCAATGATCAGGCTGGCAAATAATGATCAATGGGGGGGGGGATCGAAATAGATTTATTCTCTAAATTTTCCATTGCTTTCTATTTTTTTTCCATTTTTTTATATTCAAATAAAAATTATTAGTAATGATAATTCTGAATGAAACAAGAATTTCATGTTTATCAAAAAATAAAATAAAATAAATAATAATAAATCTGAGTTGCGACTGACAAACAGAAAAAGTTGAGAGTTTATTTTGTACTTGGTTAGACTATAATAAATTTAGTTTAATCCTTTATCCAAGTGTAAGCAAACAAAGTCTGTGCCTGAAAATATCTTCAGGACTGAAGTAAGGTGGTACAACCCTTTGGTAACTCTCAGCAAAGGTGGACCAAGCAGCTCTCATCACTCCTTGTCTCAGTATCTCCCATAATGCAAAGCACATCTCCTTGCGGACATGTATAATGTTATGCATTAAGGTAAAGACCACTACCCAGACCGGTTTCGACCTTTATTGAGGTCTCGCCAGTGGGAGACAGACCCAGAAGTGGTGATAGCATGGTAGAAGCAATAGGAGAGGTCATATTTACCTATACGAGTTGCCAACAGGTGTACCACCGTATTATTAAATTACTCTGGATTTAGAGAAAGATGTTGAAGTTTATTTTGCACTTGGATAGTGATTGAGATACTGAGACAAGGAGTAATGAGATCTTGGTCCATCTTTGCAAAGTGTTGTACCACCCTACCCCAGTCTTGAAGATATTTTTAGGTGCAAACTTTGTTTGCTCCTGAAAATATGACCTCTCCTATTTTGAGAGGCAGAAGCAATAGGAGAGGTAAATATGACCTCTCCTATTGCTTCTGCCTTGCTATCACCACTCCTGGATGTGCCTCCCACTGACGAGACCTCAATAAAGGTCGAAACCGGTTGGAAGCTTGGGTGATGAATGGCAATGCTGTAGCCCGTGAATTTTTAACTGAGGCTCGGCTGTTGCTGTCACCCAAGGCCTGAGTGTGTGTGTGGGGGGGGGGGGGGTAATGAATGGCATTGCTGTAGCCTGTGAAGTTAACTCAGACACGGCTGTTGCTGTTACCCTTCTAGATGAGCAAATGAGTGGCTCTGCTCGGTGGAGGGGGAACCTGCCACGGTGTTGAGTCAAATGAGTTTCTGATCCTGCGAGTCGCTCATTATTGGGTGATCCGGGGGATTTTACGAGTTTTTGGAAGAGATATCTCCGCACTTAAACAAAGGGTTTAAGTGCGGAGATACCTCTAAGATACCTCTAAGGGCCACTACCCAGACCGGAAACCGGTCTGGGTAGTGGCCCTTACCTTAATGCATAGCATTATACATGTCTGCAAGGAGATGTGCTTTGCATTATGGAAGATACTAAGACAAGTAGTGATGAGAGCTTGGTCCACCTTTGTTGCGAGTTGCCAAAGTGGTGTACCACCTTATCTCAATCTTGAAGATATTTTCAGGCGCAAACTTTGTTTGCTTACACTTGGATAAAGGATTAAACTAAATTTATTATAGAAAAAGTTGAGAAACACTAAATTAACGCTTCTAATTACCAGATACTCCAAGTTTTTCTGTTTTTACTTTATTTATTTGTTTGTTTGTTTCGGTATATTTAGAACTTTTTGAAGTTTAGATTCAAAGGTTTTTGAACTGGAGATCATTCTATAGTGATTAGCATGAAGAGTGTAGTTATACTGTGAGTGCCTTTTAATTAGACTTACGGACAACATATTTTGGACTTCATGCCAAGTTATAAATTATCCAACATTAAATGAAAGTTCTACACAGAAAGTGCATTTTGTCACCTTGGAAGGATTGTCGAGGATTAAAAACAAAGTAGGATATCGAACCAACACGATAGCACCGAAGTTGGCTGGTGTCAATCATGTATTGGAATGGGACTTCTTTACGGACTGGTGTGCCGAGTGATAGCTGTTGCTCTCCAGCCTGTGTTAGGCTGAAACCACAATCCTGCTTATTAGGTGCCCGAAGTGACGAAAAACGTGCCACGTTTTGTTTTATAGAGCAGGGCTTCCGTATTAACTAAATATTATCTCATTCATGTATTATAATAAGTTTTTACAAACTTTCGTTCTAAACCAATTGCAGTACATTAATACGTACCGATATAAATCATTCGGGATTCACATAAAAAAAAAGAAGAACAACTGCAAGCATTGTCCATTTCTTTACGGTATTAGGATTGATGCAACACTAAAAACACGTTTATATTTTTACATTGGTGTGGACCTTCAACCGTTCAACTTGAATCGAAATTTAATCTGCTTTCAACCAGAATATTCGATGAACCTTTTGATTCGAGTGAAGCAGAGAGAGAGATTCTACTTTGGGTCAAGTCGACAGAGTGATTTAAAATGCACAACACGTTGTGATTGGGCAGAAGGCAGTGTTATGTAATCGAGGTACGAAATGTATTATTAGTAGTATGCCTATTTTATTAATTTTGTTTTTAATACTCGATTACTTACTAGAGTTCCATTTAATTTACAAATTAGTTGCACTTCTCACAGAGTTTTACATATATTTCATACAAATACAGCGATATTAAGCATTCTACAACAATATCAGAATGAAAATATGTATCCAATGTAGCTAGGAATTCCACAAGTGTTTGGTTTCATTTGCTGACAAAACGTCTAGCAAATGTCTCAAACCGGATAGAAGTCACTCTCAAATGGTCCCTGAAAGGTTTTGGAACTTCCATTGCAAAATATTTTAGGAATCAAAAAACCAAGAGAGAACTTTTGAAGATCTATTGTCTGTCTAGATACCTCTCTCTCTCTCTCTCTCTCTCTCTCTCTCTCTCTCTCTCTCTCCTTTCTTTTTTTAGAAGGCAGTTCTTCAATCAATGTTACAGATCTGCTGAGCTTTGTCTTCCATACAGGGATTTCTCCGTTAATCATGTCGGAATAACACATTCCACATTTTCCATTGTGATTCCTCAATCTACTTGTCTGGTTATTGAAATATTCCCCAACCTGACAGATCGTCCCACTGTGTTCATATTCTCTCGAAGACAGTGTACTTGGTTTGACAAGAAAGTGCGTCCTACGATTTAGTTGGATGACTTCGATATTCGACTGTTGGAAGCGCTGAATGTATTAATTAACTTGTCAATCAGAACGTCGATTCAAATCGATCATGTAAACGAGCTCGTAATCGCTCGATTCAAATCATATATGCCTGATCTTTGCTGCCTAACCTGTTGGCTCTTTGCGGGGACGCTTCGTTCGTATAGGCAACACAAACGGTCATCCTGAACGTTAAATTTAAGGGAATGCTGAAAGATAGATAAAGAAGATAAAAAATAATAATTAATTTTATTACATTTCTTATAATTTATATCATTTTTTGACAAAGTTACGAAGTCTTTCCAGTTTATATGATAATAATTAGCCCACGTTAAATAAAATAAGCGCATACAACTATTAAAATTATTGGGGGATGGGGATATTTCCCAGTACGTCAATTGTTGTATGTGTGGTTTGACAACAGCTAGCTTACGACTGCCACTACTTTGTTTTCATCTGTTCGATGACTAATAATGTACAGATTCAGGATATATCTAGAAAGGTCAGGAAGAATTGGATAAGGCAGTACAACCTTACAGTAGGCATCTGTGTGATACACATATGTGCAACAACATATGTTTACTACCTTAGAGCAGTGTTTCTCAAAGTGTGGTACGCGGACCCCCGGGGGTTCGCGAAAGGTCTTCAGGGGGTTCGTGGCAATTTTCGGCTATGCATCACTAACGCATGGAATAAAATTTAAGTTTGAGATCGTAAAACGTTCCTATTGTATCACTGAATAAAGTACAGAGACATCTTCAGGCTGTGTAATGTTTCTCAACAAATAATGCAATTAGAGACAACTGGGTAAAAACGGAACTAATGAATCGCATGACCCCTCCCACATAAAATGCTGTATAGTAGACAATCAAAACCAAATGGTGCACAGGCAACATATAGTTTTGTTTGAGTGAACTTGTTAAAACTAAGAAATATATAGTGAATGTGTTTCAGATATTATATAAGGAATTCGGTTGAAGAGAATTTGCATTTCAACTGAACTGTCGGCTTGCTTTTGTCAATTAGTACCGCGATCTTTTGTTAATACCGGACCAATCATATGGACGTCTTCATAGCTGCTTTATCTCTACTGGCCTACCATTGCTGTCTGTTTCGAGTTCTGCTTTAACTAGCCATTTGCTGAAGGACTGTTCGTTAAATACGGTAATTTTTTTTTAGCTTTCAAATTCTTAAGTATGGATCACTGGTTAAAAACTGGATTTTTAAAATGCGCAAAAGAGAGGAACATAGTAGATACAAGTAGCTGTCAGCAACAATAAAATGTTGATATTGTATCTGGATCAAGTGAAATTGATAATTATGTGCCGTCTGACATCTCTAAAGAACCAACTAGGAAGAAGATGAGAAAACTTCGTAGGTACGATATAAATTACTTGAAATGTGGCTTTTCATGGACGGGAAATGAAGAGGAACCTATTCCATTATGTGTAATTTACGGTGAAATTTTAAAAAATGAAAGCACGAAACCATGTAATTAAAATCGCCATTTTGAATCGAAACATAATGAATGCAAGTACAAACCTGTCGAATTTTTTCAAAATAAACTAATTAAAAGAATCTCAAAAAGTGATGTCGATCGTGTCAGGAAGTGAAAACATGAAGGCTTTAGAAGCTTCATATTGTGTGTCACTATTAATAGCAAAAAGTGGTGCAGCGGAAACAATTGGTGAAACTTTGGTCAAGCCTGCAGCAAAAATAATAGCGGAAATTATGATCGGAGATAATGCAAAAAGATCTTTTGATAGGATTTGTTTTTCAAATAGTACCGTTCATCGAAGAATCACTGAAATGGCTGAAAATATAAAACAAACATTGTTATCCGATATACGTAAGAGTCGTTATTATGCGTTGCAGGTAGATGAATCCACCGACATTACAAATTTTGCAAATCTTCTAGTGTTCGTTAGGTACGAAAAAAATCAAAAAAATCATGACGACCTTTTATATTGACAACCCTTGCCAGAACATACAACAGGAGAAGAAATATTCAACAGCATAAATACCTTTATGCATCAAAACAAGCTTGAATGGAAAAGTTGTGTTGGAATAAGCCCGGACGGAGCGAAATCCATGGTCGGATCTAAAAAAAGGGCTTGTTTCAAGGATTCAAGCTGTTGCACCAAATGCAAAGTCGAGACACTGCTGCATACACAGGGAGGCTTTGGCTACATATATGATGTCTACAGACCTAAGAAAAGTTCTTGATGAAGCTGTAAAAATCATAAATCATATTAAAGGCCGTCCTCTAAACGCCAGACTCTTCTCTCAACTTTGCAAAGAAATGGAAAGCAACTATACACAACTTCTTTTCGATACCGATGTTCGTTGGCTTTCTCGTGGAAAAGTTCTTTACTCGTTTATTTGAACTTCGGAATGAACTACAAGTTTTTCTTGATGAAAAGTTTGAATTGAAAAAGTATTTACATAATTGGAAATGGCTCAGTCAATTAGCATACCTGGCAGATATATTTACTGTATTAAATAGTCTTAATTTATCTTTATAAGGCAAGGAAATTTCTATATTTCATGTCCAAGATAAAGTGAACTCCACGTTGGCAAAAATGAAGTTGTGGCAAAAAGCGGGTGTAATTTGACGCGTTTCCATCGCTTCATGAATTGCTCGCAAGTTCAAATGAATAAATTGATGATGATGTGAAAATTACTATCATGCAGCATTTAAAAAACTTACAAATGAATCTAGAAAAGTATTTCCCTGAATTGGACATTAATATTGAGTGGATAAGATACCCTTTCAATAAAAACAAATTTATGCCAAAGGGTCTATCGTCAATAGAAGAAGAACAACTTTTAGAACTAGCTTCTGATGGTTTCCTAAAAAATAAATACAGCAAGAATACGTTATCATCATTTTGGCTACAAATACAGAATGAATTTCCTAAATTAACAGATAAAGCTCTAAGGTTCATTTTTCTATTTCCAAGTTGGATTTTCGGCCCTTGTAGCTATTAAGACGAAGAAGAGGAATCACATTATAGATGTCGAACCGCATCTGAGATTGAAATTAACAACTATAGAGCCAAATTTGCTGAAATTTTATCTCACCATAAGCAATTTCACTCCTCTCATTGATGATAAATTATTTCAAGTAAGTAAAACTTTATAGTATCTTTATAAAATTTGTTCTATTAAAAATAAATCATATTTTTTGTTTACATGAACATATAAATTCAAATAAAATAGATATTTAATTTTTAATATTGTAAATTAATTTATTCGTTTTAATTAATTTATTCATTTTAATTAATTGATTAATTTTTAATTAATTTATTCGTTTTAATTAATTGATTAATTTTTAATTAATTAATTTATTTTTGAATTAATTAATTAGGGGTACTTGGTAATAATGAAAATTTAAGAAGGGGTCCGCGGATATCTGAAGTTTGAGAACACTGCCTTAGAGGGATAATATCATTAAAAAGAGAAAAAAATTCGAAAATTCATTGCTTCGAATCTGGAACCCAAAGACGCTAAACTTTGGAAACCTATAGAAAAGTTTTCGCGTTTTATTTTATTAGTAAACATGCTCGTTTTATCGAAACATAAGGGGGAGCTCAATAAAAACAGTTTAATTCATGACTATATATCTAACTTAGTTAATGATTTCTAAACAGTAATAGATACACTGTTAAGTTTGTATCTATTGTGGTTTTAGTTAGTAAAAGCATTAAAACATCAAATAGAAATATACATTCTATTTTAGCAATTGAATATTATCGATGACGTATACTGTGTCACTTGAATGATGTGTGTCGTCTTATAATGAAAAAGAGCCGAATTTATTTCATAATTAACATATGCAATGGTCAGCATAAACCTCCTGCCATGAATCTTTTAACTTCATGAATACCTGAAATATTATTATTATTATTATTACAAACTTGTCCCATGACATCCACAGATTCAGCGATAATTGGGAATGAATAAATCTAAATTACTAAATAGACATAAGTCTACCCATGGTTGCATGAAGATTATCAGCTCCAACATCAAGTAATTCTATCAAAACTATCAAATTCCTATTAACGCAGCGCCCTCTAATGTTGCAGCTCACCCACTCATGATATTGTCAGGAAATAATTTCTGAAAACTCGTCTCATGTCACGGCACTGCATCCTCAGCCATCTCTTTAATAATAATAATAATAATAATAATAATAATAATAATAATAATAAAATACTTTTTCGTGACCAGGCCCGTTGGTTCAGATCGCTTTGGGAGCAAGAAGTCCCGACTTCAAATTGCGGACAGGCACGAACCCTAAAATCTATATTTACTTCTGCAAAATAATTATCGCTGCATAAATTGAATTTTATATGCGTACAGTGTACTTTAAATCCTCTCATATACTTCGCGAAATCAAGAGGCTTTTTTTTCTTAATAAATGCTCCTTAAGAAATAAGAGGAAATAATTCTGATTACGAATATTTAAAATAAGATTATGTGCACATCTTAGTGTAGCAGTTTTTTAGGGAACCGACATAAGCAGAACAGAGTACAAATACAAATCCAGAAAATATGATGCAAGTGATATCTTTGATTACCGATATACTTATTAAGTTTTTTTGTTATTAATTACGGTATTATATTTTAAAATTCGCTAGGGACAGCAAGTAGAAAATTTGCTCTAGGCGCCAAATTAAAATATGATGCAGAATTACTTTTCCCCATGGGCTGCAGACAACTTAACAATGATACTAAGCGATTTACGCGAGAGATAAATAAAAGTGTTTCGATTATGTACTATGCCAGATTACCTAAAGATGCAGCTTTCATTTCGTGGAAAGTAAACAACTTTTGTCGTTTAGTATTGTCGTTTTTGCTGGATTACAATAAGTAACTGAATTCGTGTGTTATTTGTTGATCTTTCATTTTATGATTAAGACTTTCCTAAATGAAATTCTTCATGGGATAATAAAAGATAAAACAAATGAGATCACAATTATTTTGAGATGTTTTGTAAATTGCGTAATAATCTAAGTTCGTTTGTCCTCCCGTGCATGTATGTATAGCAATTCTCTTCTTCTGTCTGGGACGGATTTTATTATTATTATTAAGAGAGACCTCCAGTGAGTCAGGAGCTCATCGAGGAAGGCGATACTATTCGCGCCAGCTGTCAATCTGTTCTTGAATTCATTCTCATTGCTTGCACACACAACATCCAATGGCAATCCATTCCAATCACGCACCACCCTCTGAGAGAAAAATCTAACCATCGCCTTCTTCTTGACAGCATTCATTCTCAACTTCCAAGGATGCCCTCTCGTTTTTCCCCACCCACTCGAAAAATTTCACTGACTAAAATCCTGTATAACCCTTTCAGAAGTATATCACCCCCCTTCCTCCTGTTTGCGAGTGTCCGCAGCCTGCAAATTTTCAATTTGTCTTCATGATCAGTATTCCACAATCCTGATATCAATTTGACACTCTCTCCATTGTATCAGAATCACCACAGAAACAAGGAGACCAGACCTGCGCACAACAGTCCAAGTGAGGTCTTATCAAAGCCTCTTTACATGTCAAGGTTCGTTTCAGCATTGCAATTATCTTTTGAGTTGTATTCATAATCTTTACTACATGGCTCCTGAACTTCAACTTGCTATCTACTAACTCTTCAAGATCCCTAGCCTCATCAGTTTCTTCAAGCATAATCCCACCAATATAATAAGACATTGGAGATCTAATCGCACCAAAGTGAATGACCTTATATTTATTAACACTGAACTGACATCCATTTTTCCATGCCCACAATTCCAGCCTATTCAAATCGTTCTGCAAGTACTGCATATCAGCAGCACTAATGACTACCCTACCGATATTTGTCAGCAGCAAATAGCTGTATCTCGCATGTGAAATCCTTCCCAATGTCCTTGGTCCATTGTTATTCAAGGTACAGATTGAATAACAATGGACAGATCCTTGAAGCACACCACTGTTATCACAGTGGTGTGCCTCAAGGATCAGTGTATCGCGAACCCCTTTGCTTAATTAGATTACACATCCATTTCACTCCTACCCTATTTATTCCACGAACTCCAGGTTATCTTGAATCTTGCAGATTCACACCGTCATATTCGACTTTTTGATATCTGTCAGTCAGCCATACTCTTATCCATGCCAATAATTTATAACCCAATCCCATATTCTGTAATTTATATAATACTCTTCCATGTTGTATTCTATCAAATGCCATAGCAAAATCCAAAAGCATAATGGTGTATCCATTCTTCTTGTCTACTTCAATGGTAACATTGCCATAGAATGCGAACAAGTTGCTAAAACATGACTTTCCCTTAATAAACCCATGCTGTTCGTTGCAAAGTAGATATTCTCTGTCAAACCATTGTTGAATGCTAGCCCTGACCTACTTTTACAAAATCTTCGCTGTCACACCTGAGATTGGTCGATAGTTGAATACTTCGGCCTCTGCACCACCCTTGTGCAGTGGGATTAACATACATTCTTTCCACTCCTGTGGAATCTTCCTTGTTCTGAGACTCAAATTATATAAGCTAGTTAAAGGAATATCCAGTTCAGCTGAACATTCTTTTAGCATCCGTGATGATATCCCATCATTTCCTATTGCAGAATTCTTATTCAGTCGCATACCATCTGCATTCAGTAGATTTATTCTTTCTTTTACTTGTAGCATAATGATAGAATTCTTTTAGGTTGTATTTAACTTGTAGAGCCAGTTTCTTTTCATACTCAGCTTTTCGTACTCTTCTGGCCTGCTGCTTATAATTATCATAACTGGCATCATTCTTATGCACACGGTATTCCTTCCACATCATCTTTTTCATACGAATCTCTTGCTTAATTAGATTACACATCCATTTCACTCCTACCCTATTTATTCTTAGAACTCTAGGAAAATTGATATCGCATCATTTAAGTATTTGTAAACACTTCCCAAGCATTGTCAATATCCTTCCCATCTAGTAATTGATACCATGGCACAGAAACCGGCATACTCCTCACGTGGTCATTTCATGCTATGTACTTCAGCATGTCACCTTTTCTGAATGGAACATTCATAAACTTAGCGGCTTCCCAAGTGATCATTGTCACCAACCGGAAGCAGGATAGTTAGGTCTTTAACTGAAATCCTTTGACACTATAATCAGATCTAACACTCCTTGACCACGAGTGCCTTCTGTCACATGCTGCTTGAGTTTCGAAGTTGTCTCGCTGCAGCTCAATAAATTCAGTTGCATTCTTCTCATGTGATTTCACAGCTACCCAATCAACGTTGGGATATTAAAGTCCCCCATTATGATTACTCTTTTCGTACCCACCATCTTTATTTTGTGATGCATTTCTTCGTCACTAGCAACCGACTCACCAGGTCTGCAACAACCCACTATGTATTTGATCTTTCAGATTCCACATCACACCAGATAACTTCAAACCCACTGTCATATAATAAACTATTACTAGTGTTGCAATCATAGGTCTCAACTAACTGGATTCGAGTCATCTAATATCATTAGCAGCACATCCTCTCCTATCCTTTCTAAAGATACAATACCCTTACACTCGATATCAGTTAATATGTCTGCTTCTGATAGCCAGGTCTCATTAATGCCTACAATCTTAGGTCCCAATATATTAACCAAAGCAACAACCTCTACTCCTTTGTTTATGATACTCCTAGCATTTGTGTACAGTTTCTAAGACTCCCGATGCCAAACGAATTCAGGTGTAGGCCATCCCTCTTATACAAATCCAATCTTCCCTCAAACTCACTCCATTCATCCAAAAACTCGCATCATTCCTTCTACACTGTCTAGTCTACGCATCGAATCATTTGCCATCATAGCCCTTCTTAATTCATTTTTATCATATCGAGGTAATATACTTACTAATTTCACTTTCTCACTCTTGCCTCTTCCAACAACCCTTTCATATCCGCTCTCATACGGAATTTATCGCTAGTTAAGTCGATGGTATACCAGAATTAAGACCTCGTTTCTGTTTTTTAGTTGCTTGCACTATATTTTTAATTTTTGCTCCGGGAAAACTTGATGTTATAACCCGCTCATCAACGGCATGTTTTATGATAGAGTCACCATACCTAATAACATTCTTTATTTACAATCAACTTTACTTACCTGATTTTCGTTATTACGCACTTATCTGATTCTCTGTTTTATTGTTTTCCATTTTGCTGCTGAACTTTTTTTCCTTCTTCTTCTAAACGCCGCTTGACTTTCTTTAATTCTCTCCTCTGTAATAAATTATCATTATTGTAATCTTATCACTTCAAAACAATGAGGTTTATATGGCGGACATCATTCATTTTGCAATCTAATTTGAAGCAGTATTAACTTTAAACTCAAAAATTCAATATAATTAAATGGACGGACCTTTTAAGAACGCATGGTGACTTTCTAAATTCTATGCCAAACTTGCACGAAGTACAATTAATTGACAAAAAATTCACACCTTCCACAAAATAACTTAATCAATGGCGGTTTTGGAGCTATTTGGACTTATGGCCAAAGCAACTAAGACTATCAGGCAAATGTATTATGTCTGCTTATTGCATTTGCTCTTCTTCGTCTGGATTTGCCTGTATTGTGGGATGAAAAATGAAAAACCTGCTTTTTCGGGAGGGAAACCGTCTCACTCAGTGTGTGTGTGTGTGTGTGTGTGTGTGTGTGTGTGTGTGTGTGTGTGTGTGTGTGTGTGTGTGTGTGTGTGTGTGTGTGTGTGTGTGTGTGTGTGTGTGTGTGTGTGTGTGTGTGTGTGTGTGTGTGTGTGTGTGTGTGTGTGTGTGTGTGTGTCGTATATACGAGGCGCTATCGGCAAGATTTTTTTTCTAAATTACATCTGTCATAAGCATCCATGTGAAATTGCAAGTCATTCATCAAGTGGTTTGTTTTATACAGCTGCCTGAAGCAAAAGTGTTGTCTGTAATCCTTGAAATGGATAAAATTGAGTATCGTGCGGTTATAAAATTCTTTGTAAAAGAAGGTTTTTAAAGCCAAAAGAAATTCATTCGAAATTCATAAAAGTTTATGGGCACTCTTCTCCTTCATCTTCGACAATTAAGAAAAATGGGCTGCCGAGTTCAAACGTTGCCGTACCAGTCTTGAAGATGATCCACGTGAAGGACGTCGAAAAAGTATAACAACACCAGAAATCATTGATCATGGAATTGGATGACCGGCAAGTCAAAGTGCGTGAAATTGCTGAGACTATAGACATTTCAAAAGAACGCGTAGGATATATTTCGCATGAAGAATTGCATATGAAAAAAGCTTTGCGCAAGATGGGTGCCGCTCTTGCTCATCAAAAACGAACTCGCTTGAAAATCTCTGAACAGTGCTTGAAGTGTTTTAACAAGAATAAAACTGATTTTGTGCGCCGATTTATTACTATGGATGAGACTTGGATTCACCATTACACACCAGAATCCGAACAGCAGTCAAAACAGTGGACAGAAGCCGGTTGTTCGGCGCCAAAGAAGACAAGGTCATGTCATCGGTGTTTTGCGATGCTAAAGGCATTTTGCTTATTAATTATCTTGAAACAATATTAAGAAATAAACAATATTATTTAGATTTTTTAATCAGACTAGACGAAAAAAAATTCGTAAGAAAAGACCCGGTTTGCAGAAGAAAAAAACCATCTTTCATCAGGACAATGCACGTGCCCACAAAAGTGTTTTTGCAATGGGGAAATTAAGAGATCTGCACTATAAATTGTTGGAACATCCACCCTATTCCCCAGATTTGGCTCCCTCTGACTTCTATCTCTTCCCAAAACTAAAACTCTTCCCTATATATACAGTATATATATTGTTGTAATTAGGATTGACTCGGGATGTATACATTTATGTATAAACAAAAATGTATACATAAATGTATACATTTTTGTGTATACATAAATCACGACTAGTTTCATCATTGTTCCGACTTCTTCAGGTGAGTAAGAAATAACATAAGATTTATAAAAATAACAAGATAAAAAGCATGGAATTTCCAGCTTAATAAAAAGAAGCAGAATAGTAACAGTCATATTTGAATAGGTGACCGCGTGCTACCGTTGGCATGAGGTGAATGTGTGCGACAACTAATTTTAGAGCGCCAGTATTGGATTACTGCGCTATGGGAATCAGGCAAATTGTAGCTTAGATTGTTGTTCAAGTGCGAAGGGTCCAGAACTATTTCTTTTGATTCAACAATACGTCTTTCAAATTCATCCTTGCATATATATAAATTTTATCAATAGGTTAGTTTTTCTAAAAAGATGCAAATTTCACTCTGCCATCCCAAAGTTTTTAGAGTTCAAAGAATCGATTCGCACTAAACGTGTTTATAATATCTACCGCAAGACTAACCTTGATTTATTAAATGAAAGAATCGCAGATACCAAGTCCACGTTGGCTTCTTTGTTCTGTAAAAGAGATTCTTTCGAAAATAACTTAAGTTCATCTTTAGATAACAAAAGTTGAAAAGGCAGCTGCGTAGTTACCAAAACAAACTGCGAATCTACTTAGGATCGATGCCATCTTTACCATAAACAACAGTCATCGTCCTACAGATAATCTATCCCCGACAGAAAGAAAAGTAATACACCAGCTTCGTAACAATAATGACATTATTATCTTACCTGCTGATAAAAGGAATGCAACTGTAATCTTAGACAAATCTGACTATCGTTCTAAGATTAACAACTAATTAAGTTCTGATACCTATTCTATTCTAGAAAGTGATCCCACAAGAGAACTTCATAACCGTACAAACAGTCTTCTGAAATCAACTTCTGAACTTCCTAGACACACAAGACTATCTCTCCGCTCTCCCCGTCCCCTCATTCCTCGTTTGTACGGCCGCCTAAGATCCACAAGACTGACCCTCCTCTAAGACTTATTGTGGAAGGTATTGACTCACCTACGTACAATCTGTCTAAATATCTTGCAGCTTCTTTAAAACATCTAGTTGGAAATTTCTCCTCCTTCATCAAAAACTCTTGAATATTTCATCTCAAAAATAAAAAATTTAAATCTCATAGACTCTGACAGAATGGTGAGTGCTGATATCGTGTCACTTTTTACGAATGTACCTACAGATGAAGTTCTGACTCTTCTTAAGGACAAGGTTTCTAAGAAAATATTTGCTCTTCTAACACACTGCATCAATTCTAGCTATTTCTGCTATGAAGATAAAATATATAAACAAACTAGCAGGTTAGCTATGAGCAGCCCTCTATCCCCAGTCTTAGCTAACATTTTTTTAGAAGATTTTGAAGAGAGAGAGCTATTTCTATAGCTACTTTAAAACCTAAACTGTGGTTACGCACATTGATGACGTCTTCCTTATCTGGGAACATGGTTTGGAGGAACTTCAAAACTTCCTAAACCATTTAAATAATCAACATCCGAACATTAAATTCACATCAGAACTAGAGATTAACGGCGTTCTCCCCTTCTTGGATCTAAAGATCAGTAGATTACCTGACCGTCTTAAATTTTCAATTTTTCGAAAAACCACTCACACTGATAGATATTTGCATGGCTCTTCTGGTCATTTCCCTCCTCAGAAACTGGGCATCCTCTCCACCCTTACCCATCGAGCAAGATGTCTCACTTCCACAGAAGAAGATCTTCAAACAGAGCTTAACTTCCTGAAAAACACCTTCTTAAATAATGGATATTCATCTCGTAACATCACTAAACGTTTGAGACCACGCCAACAACCTCGACAAGAAGATGAATCCAACCCTATCACTCATATACAGTTACCATTTATCAGCTCTCTTACCCCAAAACTATCTAGGATTATGAAGAAATTTAACATAAAGACCGACATTATATTTGGCATTATATTTGGCAGAGTCGAAAACCAACCTTTTCGACTCTGCCAAAACTTCGTTCTTTTCTGAGTCGACCAAAACCAAAACACAACCAACTGCATTTTCCTGGTGTTTATAAAGTTATGTGCGACTGTGGTCGACCTTATTTTGGCCAGACAGATAAATCTGTTTCACTTCGTCTTGAGGAACATAGACGTGACATCTCCTACAGTAGAACACGAGCGAGCGCCCTTTCCAGTCATGTTCTCTTCTCCGCAAACTCTAACTTCGAAGAACGGCCACACCAAGTTGATTGGGGCCGCACAACCAATTTATATATATGGAAGAATGAATTTGAAAGACGTATTATAGAATCAAAAGAAATAGTTCTGGACCTTTCACACTTGAACAACAATCTAAGCTACAATTTGCCTGATTCCCATAGCGCAGTAATCCGATACTAGCGCTCAAAAATTAGCAGTCACACACATTCAACTCATGCCAACAGTAGCACGCGGTCACCTATTCAAATATGACTGTTACTATTCTGCTTCTTTTTATTAAGCTGGAAAGTCCATGTTTTTTACCTTGTTATTTTTATAAGTCTTATGTTATTTCTTACTCACCTGAAGAAGTCAGAACACCGATTAAACTAGTCGTGATTTATTAAAGGTTATTGTTATACTTTCTCGGGTTCTAGTCAGTTAAATTTTAATTTTATAAATAAATAAATAAATAAATATATATATATATGTATATATATATATATATATATATATATATATATATATATATATATATATATATATATATATATATATATATATATATATATATATATATATAATTTTTATTTTAAAAAATAATAAAAAACAAACACTAAGTCATATAAGCCATATGAAGTAAAAATTCCAATCGTCTATTAGAGTCATAATTTTGTACAATATTTGAAATACGTTGTTTTAACGAAATGTACCTACGACGTCCTGGGTTTCGTTGACCAGTTAAATGCTGCAAATAGTTTGTATATTGAAAAGATAATTCTTTAACAATGTTATCCAAAATTTCCAAACAGTTGGATGGGAGTACTATGAACTTCAGTCTCTCTTTCAGTGTTCCCATCCAACTGTATAGCTAGAACTACAATTTGTAGTTCTAGCTATACAGTTGGCTGCAGAGTGTCTATGGTTCCAAGTAGAAATATTGAACAGAGGTTGTCTATAAGTGCCGTTCCTGAGCTGTCGACCTCGAATATATGTACGTTCGAAGTAAAGGAGAACTTGCTCGATTTGTTCATGATATTCATCTAAATCAGAGAACAGATCAGCAACTTCTAAAAATGTTTCTAACACTTCTTCTTCTGTTAAAAATGCAAGTGGTTGTAACATTTTAATGTGTACTGCAAATGACTGATTGTATTCATATAGAGATTTTAGTCCACATTCTTTTACTTTGCGTATAATAGATTGTGATAAGTGGAAAAAGCAGCCACCAATTCCGATGTTTTCAAACACGGCACGGAAAGCATTCATTGCTGCTGTTTCAAAATCGGTCAAACTTTTTCGTGGTCGAGCTTGAGAAAGTTTCTCCAGTAACATGTTCAGCATCTTCACGTATATTTCATCCTTTTTCCCTGGTAGAAGAGCCAGTAGGCAAGGAAAAGCGACGCCTGAATCATATTGGACATGGATACTGTATAACTGATAATATATTTCTGGAACCACTTTAAATGTACCATTTGCTAGCCAAAAATCGTTAACTACAAGTTGGTTTAGAAGAGTCTTGTGACCAATTAGTATTATACGTTCTGGATCTTCTGCTCCGGAATCATGAATAATCCATTTAGAGTATTTCTCTGGTATTTCAAAGTTTTTGTTATCTGGATTTGACGGAACGTTTCCGATTGTTTTAGCTTTGGATCTATTTAATCACCTCGTCATGGAGCTCTTCTTCGGTAGGCACATTTTTAATCCGTCTGATACAGTCACTAAATTGCTAGCTATAATTGCACGAGCCGTTGCCCCTGGATTCGACATTTTTCTTTTCATTTGATTTGCAAGTTGATGAGCTTCAGATTCAAACGTCCTATTAACATGACAGTGTTCTGAAGACTCACAGATAATCTTGTTGTCTCTGGTATGGAGCAGCGATCGACAATGTAAATTTCTAAACTTTGCACAACGCCAATGAATAGTTCCGATAGCAGTTTCACGGTGATGAACAAACTGGAATCCTTTGTAAATTATAATTTGACCACCTTTATTACTAACGCCGTACTCAAAATTAGCCATGGGTAAATTAAAAATTAATTTAAAAAAATTAATCACGAAATTTATTAACTCGCACGTTATACACTAGTTGTATTACGAGTCACTAAACTAGAACTGAAGAATGTAAGACAAAAATGTACTTATATACCTTCACCAAACAATTCTTAGAAATTCTTGAGCAGTTCATGGTGATTAACAATTGTCGATTAGTAATTTACCCCTTGCTGGTTATAAATTTTGTACAATTTTTGGTAACTTTTATTTTATGTGTAATTTCTTACTTTATTTTTTTCTTTCAATTTTTTTCTTAGTGTAATTTTCGTAATTTCGAAATTACTTGTGTAAATATTTTCCTATTTTTCCTTTTAATTTTCTTCGTAATTTCGAAATTACGAAATAAAATTACATTTAATTTCTTATATGTGTAATTTTTTCTTTTTTGAAATTACGAAATTACGAAATAATTTTTTGTTTCATTTCTTATATGTGTAAATTTTTTCTTTGTGTAATTTCTTCCCTGTGTAATTTTGTCCCTGTGTAATTTCGTCCTCGTGTAATTCTGGCTGTGTAATTTTATCGCGTGTAATTTTGTCCCTGTGTAATTTCGTTCTCGTGTAATTCTGGCTGTGTAATTTTATCGTGTGTAATTTTGTCCCGTGTAATTTTATCATGTAACCCAATTAAAGATTTAATGAAATGCAATTAAAATGAAACATTTTAAGTGCAAAATGAAACCATTGTATTAACTTTAAACCACATATTAACTTCGTTTATGATGACCGCGAGGCGACAGAAGCAGATAAAATAGTTGAGTTACTGAGTGACCACTTTGCAAGGGTATATCATCCAAGTGAGATTACTGCGGTAAGATATGTGACAGACACTGATGTCGGAACGGAGGTGGATGAATTGGAGGTTCTTAGGGTATTGCAGAATCTGAATGCAAATATTGCCATGGGATAGATGAGATATCAGCTCAGATTTTGCAAGAATGTGCAAGAGAACTGGCAATGCCTTTGATTAAGCTGTTTAATTTAAGCCTCGGCTCTGGTAGAGTTTCAAGGGAGTGGAAAGAGGGCAAAATAATTCCCTTGCATAAGGAAGATTCTAAGGCTGCAGTAACGATTTACAGACCAATCAGTATGTCAAGTGTGGTCGTAAAAGTACTGGAAAAATTGGTCAAAAAGAGAATTCAAGAATGGGTGGATAAAAATATGATATGTATGAGGGTGAACATGGCTTTGTGAAGGGTCGGTCATGCCTTAGTAATTTAGTAACCTTTTATAATAGATTAACAGCTGAGATGGATAAAGGAAATGGATACACAATGATTTTACTGGATTTTGTGAAAGCATTTTACAGAATATCACATGGAACTCTGTTACTCAAATTATAACAAATGGAGATGGATATGACACTAGTTATATGAATAAGAGGATGGTTGCTGGATACATATCAAAAAGTGGCATATGGAGGGACAGAATGGAGAGGCGAAAACAGATAATTAGTGGTGTGCCGCAAGGTTCGGTGGAGGGACCATTGCTGTTTAATTTGTACATAAACGATATAGGAAAAAAACCTGAAAGGAAATATTCACGTGTTTGCTGATGAGACGAAAATTCAGTATGAGCAAAAGATAATGGTTTCAGTTTAATGTGAAAAAAATGTAAAATTATGCATTTTGGAATAAAAGATTACAAGCAGTGTATCACATTGCTGAAACTGTATTCCTAGAAATAGATGAAGATAGAGATTTAGGGGTGGTGGTAGACATAGTTAAAGTTTAGAGGACATATTGCTTAGCAATATGTCCTCTAAACTTTATTTGCAACTTGGAAATAATATGGGCGTCCCCTTATGGGAACGATTTCTGAGGACGACTAGATTTTTGCTTGGAGAGTTGTGAATAAGTCGAATAAGTTGCCACAGTCAGTTGGGAGTGCTTTTTATGTTAATGGGTTCATGAGAGATTGTGTGAATAATTTGGGTCTCCCGCGATGAGTCTTCGGACTCAATGGAGGTGCCCATATAATAATAATAATAATAATAATAATAATAATAATAATAATAATAATAATAATAATAATAATAATAATAAGTGCTTAAAACACTTAGAGTAGTGGCAGTGCACCACCTATTTACAGGTGTGGCTTTATATATCATTGTCATATTTTTCGCCTCTTGTTTGTCACTTTTACTTGATATCATGTTTTTCGCTTTTATTTATTTGCCACTTGGAAATTATATTCTGCCTTACTGTTCACCTTACTTTAAAACTGATGCTGAATTAGCCGCTAGATGGCGAGCGACGATCACCATCTTCTAAAGTCGAAAATCCAGTCTCAAGACGAGATTTGTAACTCACTGCACCTATCAAGCACACTAACAAACAAGTTCCGTGCCCTCCTGGTGTGTTCGACTAAAGTCAACTACCGCATACCTGGCCTACAGCCCTAATCACCTTTCAACAGAAAGTTGTATTCCTAGCGTTTACGAAGCACACATTCGCACAGATATATAGTGCACTGTTGTACGTTCACGTCATTTGTTCGTGACTTCCTTCGGCTTTCTGTAATTACTGCTGCTGTCTCTTAACGGAGACAAGCTGTCTTACTGGGCTCAATTTTGTTGAGGTGAGGAACGCAGGGGAAGGAATTATTGCCCTGACCTTCTATATATCCTCTTCCGCTTTTAAACAACAGACTGTAAACAGAATATTAAAATTGTAATATTCCAGAAATTCTTACTTGATTAGCTGGTACAAATTTCGCTTCGGTGCATCAGCAATGAATATATCATAACAATCACTCCTTAGACAAGTAGATGCTACATTTAAATAGACAAAACCTCTGACTGGTTATTTGATGGAATATCCGTAATGCTTTCATATATTTGATCTATAAATGTCGATGTATTTTCTTTTAGCGCTTGAGTTAATAATTACTGAAATTCACATTAACAACAATGATAAACTATAATTATATAGCAATTAAGCCTTAGGCAAGCACTTCTACCTTCCATCTTCAATTTTTCCCCATAACGGGAACGTAAAAACAGAGGAAATTGGATTTTTTTTAATTAATCATGCGTAACTAATCTACAAAATTAAAAATTAAAAACCTTTAAAATAATACAAATTTATATATTGATTATGTTAACAAACATCATACACTGCCCGCTGGTGATTTCACAAACCACATTATCATCAAGAAACAAAGTAATTGTCATAAATGCATTTACGATGGCTGTCAAATAGTTGTTAACAGTCTCTTTCAGATCAGTTGGTGTTGTTATCGTTGTTATGATGTGAATTCTATGGTCGATTTTGTGAGTTGTTGGGTTAAAGTTGCCGAGTTAACACGATGCAACACTTTTCTTTTCTTTTTTTTTTTTTTTAGTTCCAAGAAACTCAGTTTTTCCTTAAGGAAAAATCAGCCAGAGAACACACGCAGTTAACAGACAAAGATACGTTTGCTGATTTTTTTTTTTTAATATATTACTCCCACACATGAATGGCAGAAAAGCCTACAGCAAACAAATGTCATGTGTCGGCAACGACGAGTGTTGTAACTCCATGGAAATACGATCTGATTGTTAAATTGGCATCTTTGAAATCTGATTAATGCTCGAATAGGTTTCAAAGATGTCAAGTTAAAAATTAAATCGTATTTCAATGGAGTTACAAGACTTGTCGCAAGAATCAGCAAACGTATTTTTGTCTGTTAACTGCGTATGTTTTCTGCTTGATTTTTTCATTGAGGGAAAAGTGACTTTCCGGAAATTAAAAAACCTTTCTACCTCCATATAAGACTAGCTAACTTACTTTCCAATTAAAAGGCCATATAAAAGTTCCTCGCTTCATAAAGAGAAGGGAAGGAATGTCTTTTTCTACAGAAGGGCGCAGCATGCGTCCTTCCGTAGGAAAAGACCTTCCAACTGTGTTATGGCATTAAGGTCTACGGAAATCAAGTTCCCCGGAAAATAAACCCTACTTGCTTGCCAAAGATCGACTAACTCAGAAACCAGCTGAAAAAAAAAAAAAAAAAAAAAAAAGTTCTTTTAGTCTGCGACTAGAATCGAACGTATAACGGTCTTTCTTCTGGTCTTCTAGTGCTGTGGGAGCAAAACATTTCCATAAGGCGGCACATGCAGCAGCAGCAACAACAATAATAATACAAACGTTGTTCAAAAAGTTCGTAGCTCAGTTAGTAGCAGCGATGTCCTTTGATTTAGAAACGATGAACTTTATAACGGAGGATGTTCAGCTGAAGGCGAGTTAGTCCGATTCATACGAGATGGATGTGTTTCCCCCTCCAAGAAACTGGTTGTTTTTTTCGAGACATAATGCAAATGCACTGGCCTCATAGCCTTTGTTGCTTTGGCCGTAATTCCAACCATCCATCCCTTTCATTGGAAGAAGCATGTTTAATAACTTCTAGTACAAGAGGACTTTTGTAATAGCATTTCGACTAAAGGATTTCGATCTCACATGGCGGTTGAAGATTTTTCTACTGGGAAATCGGTTTTCTTCTCCCTTCTCACAGGCCGACCAGATAAAACATTGAGAGATATAACAGACTATAGAGATTAGATTAATCTTTCTCTCTTAACATTAATTAAGTTAATATGGAGTAAATTAATTGGTCCTGACAGTCCATTAAGTAATACATTAAGAGGGCGATGAAATAACGTACAGAACGGAAACTTTCGAAAGAAATAAAAATTTCAAAAAAAAAATATATATATATATATATTAATAAAAATTCGTATACACTAGCAGAATTCGGTGTTAGCTACGTTTGTGTTTCTCTTTCACATATTAAAGTAATGCTTATTTCTTAGTACACATTCTCCGATTTTTGATAATCATTCCTAACCTTTCGCATTCTGTCTTGTAAAAGTAAAGTTACGTCACTGCTAAAGCATAAACGTGATCCTTGATAAGGCTACAAAGAGGAAAGAAGGGGTGAGCAGGAGTTAATCACACACACACACACACACACACACACACACACACACACACACACACACACACACACACACACACACACACACACACACACACACACACAGAGAGAGAGAGAGAGAGAGAGAGAGAGACTTGGAGCTTGTAATGGGTTTCCATCCCTAGGTCGAGTCAACGCTCTGGTAATCAGAAGTTGAGAAATCACGTGTGACCTCATTGTAGATATATTGACATGCTGTTTAATAAGCAGCATTGAGTTTCTATACACATGCTACTGATGCCACTTAGTGAGGGACGACCGAAATGTTCAGCCAGTTCCCTTGAAAATAAAAAGCTGAAATGTTGTGCAGAGGCTGCTTTCGATGTGTGTGATCGACGAGAAAAATCTAAAAATTCGAAAATTTGTGAGTTTAAGTAGCCTTCTCTCTCTCTCTCTCTCTCTCTCTCTCTCTCTCTCTTTTTTTTTTTTTTTTACTTTTTTAAAAACAAATCCGAAAGCGATACAAAATACAAATGGAATTATTCGTTCCATTGATGTTTTGAAGTGAAGACTTCAAAATAAAATAAAAACGAAATAAAACTGCATGGGCATAAAACTGGAGGAAATATATATAATATAAACTTACAATAGGGATAAAAAATTATATCTACTGAGCTCAACTCGATAAATTTCAGTTTAAAAACGCCACAAAACTTTTAGTTTTGTGTAATAAGAAAAGAGTAGAAGGGAGTAACTGCTATTATCTCCTCAGATATGAGATAGCCTGGAAGAATTACAGATGCCATTTCAACTGAACCATGGAGGAAGTGATCCTTTCCCTGATCGTTTATGATCGACAAGCCCTTGGACTGTTAATAGGACTTTCCATTTTATTTGCCTATTAACCTCTCCTCACTTACCTGAAGAAGAGCATGTGTAATGGGCCAACCAACTACTCTTAGATGAAAATTTACATTTTTAATATTCATATTTCTAGTAGAAGTAGATATAAATCGATTATAGTTTGTCTCATAGACATAGATAACGTTTGTAATGAATACAGTTACATTTACGTATTTAAATCAACAGAAAAATAAAGTTGATTTGATAATTATAATAATTCATAACTTTCTTATTAGAGATATCATTACAATAGTTTTAATGAAGAGAATACTATGTTTTTATTTAAATCCAACTTTCGTCATTCTTGTGCAGCGCTTCATGTTCAAAATTTCCTACGAATGAAAACAGATGATTATCGACTTGTTAAGTAAAAAGATTAAAATCATCGGGTCTGTCTGGAATTTGAACCCGAGACCTCTCACACCCAAAGCGAGAATCATTACCGCTAGACCAATGTTTTTTTTTTTTTTCCTTAAACTTTTCTTAAACCGCTAGACCAATGTGCCACTTCCCGAAAAAGTTTTTTAACATACGATATTTCTAAATTTAAATTCATAAGCTTTTTTTTATTGTGCTGCACTGTGATTTCATTTTTTATTATTTTTTTTTGTATCAGACCGTTCATTTCGGTTGATTTGAATTAATTAATTGATGAATTATTGAAAATCGTAATCTCTTATAGTTTAAAATTTGAAATAGGAATCCGAAACGTAATAATATGTTCAAAACGAAAAGGCGGAAGATATTCGTATTATTTCCGGTAGTCAAACTAATCTGTATTTACTTCGGCTCCCTGAGGCACACTTATCAACCCTGTTTCTCACAACCTGTTCCAATATATTCCATGAGATCGCTAAAAGGCTACGGTGCTAAGACCAATTAAGTTTGCCAAAGTAAATAAAATTCCAGGAAGGTCATTTGTAGCATCATGTTATTTACATAAAAGTTTTTCCTACTCGCTGTTGATTGGAATATCGATAATCTCAGTTTCAATAAGTATATCTGCAGCTCTATTTTAATTTTCTCATTTTGCATTCTCTTATCATTTAGTAAAGTTTATAAATTTGAATTTAAATCTCAATGCCTTTGAATGTTTGTTACCTACAGTATTTTTCAACAGTTAATATTTTAATCTTTAAGTCATCGAAATCTTTATATTAATTACTTGTAGCTAATTTTCGTTACATTTTACTAATACATTCGCACTTTTCGAGAGGAATTCCGTGCACCTATTTTTAATATATTGCTAACGAAGATATTTATAGATAGAATGAAAGAGAATGAAGAGAAGTTGGTTTTAAAGATAGAGCATAACACACACAAGAGATGCTTGGTGAATAGGAGGCGAAGGTAAATTATTTTTTTATTTAATGAATAAATAAAGGCAAAAATAAAATAAAATCAATCTTCTAATATCTTTAGAGTAGGAGGAGTGCTTTTAGACCTAACTTTAGAAATTCCTTAGTCGTCACTGAAGGCTGAGATGAATCCCGATTCCACTAAAAATCTAGATGATTTTTAGTGGAATCGGGAAGAGAGTAAAGCAGACAACTACTGCCATTTCGTGATCCTAAACCCTAATAGTCGTATTATTCCGTCTATGACGAGAAGAACCTTCATCAAGGCGTTTCAACCAAAGATGATCATAGTGACGACATATTATAGTCATATTAGCCGGTCTCATACGGAAGTGGAGAATTTTTCTCCCGGAAACATAGATTTTTCTCAAAACAGGCAAACCGGTCCCTTGAACACACATAGAATACTATTGGGCAAGTAAGGCAATGGGAAACCACATTATTCTATAATAAGTCCCTAATAAAGTGGCATTGTTATTCCACCAACCATTAGTTTGAGTGAAAACACATGCACATAAATAGACTCACCATCTGCAATATCTTCCCTCTTACGATGAAGTACGATGAATTCCGTACGATGGATATTAATTCATCGTACGGAATTCATCGTACAGAACCAAAGAAGATAAATAAATTTATGAAAGTGTTTCCAAAGAGGATAAATAGATTTATGAAAATGTTTGTTTTTAATACAAGTATATATCAATGATAGTCGGATGTTAATAAAATACTAGAGAAAAATTAAATGGAAAATTGTTACTAGAAAGCAGGCTCATCTGTTGCATGCAAAGATGTGATTATCGTTGGAGAAATGTAAAGGAAAAAAGCTAACAAAGACGTTTTTAATTTCTAATGTTTATATTTTTTTTATCAGAAAAATGAATAATGTCCCAAGGCATGTGGAAATGAAGTAGAAAACAATGACAAGTTCCACATTAATAGCAGACAACCATTATGATCTTCACTATGAGTATGTAATAATGTAACGATGTTGTATTATGAAATCTCATGTGCATTTTTTTTTAACTGTGATGAAGAAGAGTAATTTGCATTGCTTTCTAAATACAGTATGCCATGACCTTCATCAGGCAGACTGTCAAGCAGTGACAAGAACCGGTCGTTCGCTGTAAATTTGGTGGTATGAGGAACTAACTGTTGGCTAATCACATACAGAATGTGAGTCTGTTCAGGAAGTAGAGGGTAACGATAGACATGAGCCAAACCTGCAGGCTGTAGACTCTGTCCTTGACCGCACGAAACTGTGTTCTTATTACGAGGTAAAAACATCATTCTTATTTGTTCTCCCCCCATGCTCCCCTCTCTCTCTGTCTCTCCTCGCTCGTTTGCACATCCAACATAAAACGATACATTACTGTAGAGAAACACAAAATAAATGAAGTTATTTCAAACTCTGACAATGAGTAGGTCAGAAAAGGAATGGTTCCACAAGTATTTCATCAGTGATCACAACTATTACATGATTTCTCTATTCAACTCGTGGTATACGTTCCATTATTCTTTATCTTCTTTTTTTTCTTATGAAATGTCGTTAATCACGACTCTGTCCACTTGGAATCCGTGCTGTGGATTCTCTATGAATAACATTAACACAAATGACATTGGAAACTGTATTGATAATAGATGTACGATGGGACGCTTGTTATGTAGGACTTAACAGCTAATGAGAATGAAATGTTAGCTGTTTTTTGAGATAGTCATGGCACGTATATATTGTCCATTCAGTTAGAACTTTGCTATAATAACTTTCGGAGAAACTTGGAAAATTGTTTTCGATATCTAAAGATTTAATCGGATTTGGCATGAAGGTTCCTTTTTAGTTCTTAAATCTTGTGCTCTAGAATTCACATTCATCTTATGTTGTCTATGATCTTTCCAATTCAACCTTCAACCATCCTATACTATCCAGTATTCACTTCATTCCAAAAAAAAGAAGGGGGGGGGGAATAAATGTCATTCTGTCATCCCATTGCCTTTCATCTCACTTTTCTCGAAAATTATTGGTTGTGTATTACGAATTTGTTTTGGGATTTGCTCACATTCCTAAGCACAAGATTGAATAGGTAGCAGCATCTTTTTTTCTTTAATTTACAAGCTTTGCATCTCAGTATTTTCTTAAAAGATCTCTGGATTTCAAAGAACTAAAATTCAGTTGGTCGTTCTTAACATTTTCAGAAAATTCAATGTAGTCTAACGGAAATGCATACTTTCCAAACTAACATCTTATGATTTGCATTATACTCTTTTCTTTGCAACTGGATCACCAGTTTCTTCTTAGATCGTTAATAGCATGTCGTGTTCAGTGGTTTAATTTCTTCAAATTTTCCCACTAAAGCCTGTGTATTCCAATGTTCAGTACTTTCACCCACGCTTTTTCCTGTGAGTAAATAACCTTTTCTCAGTAGCCTAAAATTATATTCATAGCAATTCTAATGATTATGTGATTATGAAAGCAATACACTCCGTTTCCCGTCTTTGTGTGGCAAGCCTTACATGCCCAAACATTCCAAGTTTTAAAACCTTCCATAATGTCTGCAACACTGAACTCCTTGCTGTTTTCCAGTACTCTGAGGACAACCTCGCGAACTTCAACGCTAATATATAAATCTCAAACCTACACATCCTGAGAATGTTGTTTTCGCATTTCGGGAGATATCATCAAAAATCGTCCTTAAAACATTTGATGCTATCCAAAAGAGAGTAGGATTCCTAAATGATCTCACAGACATTCTGTTTCTGCTGCATACTTTTCTACAGGTATTTTCATGGACACTTTCTGCTCCACTACCTTTCTTTATTTCTTCTTTCATCTTAGTCCATAAAAACACAAACTGCTACTGGTCGACATTTATTCGCAATCCACCTTCAAAACTACAGAACCGACCTCTCGTCCTCCGCTTTCATTCCGTCTATGTCTCTCCCTCTAGAACAGTCTGTGGCATTCTTTCTAAGAACTATAACTTCCAGCTGTTCAGGAAAGAATCTATTCAAGGTTTCGTAAATACGTTTCTTCTTATTCTTAGCTACTTCCTTAAGTGAAGTATATCATGGACTTTCTTCTTCAGTTGGCTTTTTCAGCTGCAAACACATCTTTGGAAAGTCTCTTTTGCAGTCCTTTACAGCAGAAATTTTGCAAAGAAGCTATGCAACATCTCTTTGGTTGTTATTCTTGTTTTGGAATTATGACCGAAGCAACTTCGGTTTGAGAGCAGTGTATTATGTCTAGTCATTAATTTGCGTATTTGCAAAAATAGAAAAAAAAATTTTCTAGGAAAAAAGGCATTGCGATCACTAATGTAGTGAAAGAACCTAAATATGAAGAGAAGGTAAATAGATGCGTACCAAATCTTTGGAGAACGTGTAGATAACAAGAAAAGTGTTTCACGATCATCACTGGAATAATTTATTTCCATTTCCCCCCTTACTGCATGAGTTTGAGGATTTATCCTTTGAGGAGTGCCAAAGAAAAGAGATTGAACGAAGAATTCACCTTGGATGGATGGCTTATGGGAAAATGAAAGACATATTCAGAAGTGACATCCCTATGAGTCTAAAAAGGAAAGCTTTCGACCAGTGCATACTTCCTGTCCTAACATATGGAGGAGAAACATGAACTTTAACAGAAGCCCTAAATAAAATGCTGAGAACAACACAACATCGCATGGAGAGAAGTGTGCTAAAAATAACATTAAGAGATAGGAAGACAAATATCTGGATAAGATCTCAAACAGGTGTCATGGATATTGTAAAATACATTAAACAGGCTAAGTGGAGATGGGCTGGCCATATTGCCAGATGCAGTGACGGGAGATGGACTAGAAGAACAACAGAGTGGAGACCAATGGATGGAGCAAGACAAAGAGGAAGACTGAGAAGAAGGTGGAGAGATGAACTGGAACAAATTGCAGAAGTGAGATGGATGGGAGAAGCAGAAAACCGAGTGAACTGGAAAATCATGGGGGAGACCTTCGTCCAGCAGTGGACAGAACAAGAAGGTTTTGAAGAAGAAGAAGAAGACTATATGAGTTGTATGTGTGTCATATCTTCGCTTGCCATGACAAAGAACAAATATAAATTGCAAATACAAGAATAACTGAAATCGTATAGTTGTACATCTGTAAAGATATTATAATATAGAAACACTTAAATGTAGTAAATTATTTGATCTTTTGAACTTCAAATATTCAGAACTTCAAGAACAACGTGCTACAATGGATAGAGATGGCTAGAGATGGCATTGCCAGAGATGGCATAAAGGAATCAGAGAGGATGAAGCTGAATACATAAAACTAGTGTAAAGCCAGTTTACCCGAAACAAAATACGAAAGTTGACAATGATAGAGATAATGCACAATAATAAAGAAAGGAGTGGTAGCATGCCCTTGGTGACAGTCAAAAAACAAGAAGTTTGTTACAAGATAAAAGATTGAAGCAAGCTAAAACTTCTTCAAAATCCTGAAAAAACCTGATCGGGAATGGAAAGGTCCAATTCCAACATATACAGAATCGGAACCTTTCTCTTAACTGAGGTCGCAAGGAAAGAAGGCCTGAATTGTTACCAATTCATTGGATGTTGCGGGGAGGATTATACCATTTAGCTGCTTCAAGGCTTTCATGGTAAGGAGCTCCTGTTATAAAACAACATAAGAGGAACCAATAATGTGAGTTCTGGTTTTTTTTTGGGGGGGGGGGGGGATGTCGTTTTGCTGTGAATGATGATGAGCTCGGTTTTTATGTACTCGTACGGATTATTGACTTTTTCTGTAGAAAGACGATCATCTCAAATTCCAAATAAGATCAAGTGGCGAAAAAAAAAAATGTCAGCATAGAGCATCCGCGCTATGTGATGGCTTAGGTTATAGTTGAAAACAATGTCTTTTAGATGTTTTAGCTAGGCAGTTGGCTAGGAGGAGGAGGGAAGAGGGGGAGAGATAGAAAGAGAGAGAGAGAGAGAGAGGATTTCCGATAGCGCTGTCTTCAGTCTATTCTTCTAATAATTGGAGTGGATAACGAAGTAGAAGATGTCATCATCTTCATCATCAGGAGGAAGATCTTTCAATAACAGATGTAGAATGCCGGCCAATGGTATGTTGGTATACAAATTCATAATATCAAAGCTGACCATCAAATCTCTTTGTTGTAGAATAATGTCCTACGTTTGTGAGAAAATATGACAAATATTTAATGACGGAAGTAGATTTTCCTGCATTTGCGCTTCGCAGTAGTGATACGAATTTGGTAATTTTATAGGTTAGTTCTGTGGATATGTCCAAATTTTAAAGGTTGTTGCATCGACACGATTAACGACAGGTTTAACAGGAAGTCGCTTTTGTGAAGCTTACGTAGACTTAGGCAGACTATAGAAACAAAAATCCTATTCCTATCCCATCTCGTGATGTTATCTAGCAAAGAGTTCGGTTTCTTTAGCTGTCTCTTGGGAGGATTGTGATTAATCTCTTAATAAGTTATTCTATCTGGAGAAAAACAAACATTTTCTATTATAATCTACTCTATTCACAACAACGGTTTTCCTTTATTGGCTTTCGAGGTAGAAAAGAAGTTAACATTATGCTCAAAGAAACAGAAGGGCGCAAAGTTCGAAAACAAAACGATTTTGGGTAAGAAAGTTTGGTCTTAAACTAAACAGACTACACTTCAGAGAGTAGTTTGTTGACGTGATCACACCTGAGAGGCATGCAGTGTTCTCTCTCTCTCTCTCTCTCTCTCTCTCTCTCTTGTTCATGGAACCTGAAAACGGAATACAGTTCGGAACGATAGTAAAATCGTACTAACAAATGGATAGCAAACATGTAAGAGTAACTTTGAATGAAACAGAAATTTCTTGCTGAAGGACACGATTATGGTAATGTTCCGAAATGAGTTCCTAGACTGCAAATAGTGTAAGTCTTATAGTCGATTTTTCTGGGATGTGGGTTAAAAATCCGAGTTAAAACGAAAACAAAAAAAAACACGTGTAGATAGCTTCTGGTAATGAGACCTCGTTTTTAGATAGATAACCAATTTTATAAAATATAACGCACGCTAACACACTGCCAAAGCAAGACCTACCGTTAACAAAGCCATGCCTCTTGTCCTCAGTAAAACATCAAAGTGTTCTGTCTATCCATCTCTGGATGCAGTGTCTCTCCAATGCAGTGATGACTACTCCAGAGATACAGATAGGTTGGTAATTGACGTTGGTAATCATTTTTACTCTCTGTTCTACAGATTACAGAGAGTAAAAATGATACATTTATTTACGTATATACTATATATTTATACATTTGGTTATATTTACATATTATATTTATATTAATAAATAAATTGCTTCCACCTCTCTCACATTCTGATGGTACTATGGTGTTATCACCAAAGATAAGATAGATCTCTATTTATCCGTGTTTTTCTCCAAACTTTGTCTAGCTTTGCTGAGGACAGTACTTTTCATTCCTATTCTTCATTCGAGAAACCTTGTAATACTCAAACGATTCAAACTTCAAGATTTTCCATAAATAAATGTCTTAAACACTGATTCGGCACAATTTTCAAGTGAAATAAACATTATTATCCCACTTAGATCATCTGAATTTTAATACAATCAAAACACAATCCTATCTTAATGTCCCGAAGAAAGATCCTATTTCACTCCTTCTTACTTCTGATGATGTTGCGATCTCCAGTGAAGAAGTGAGGTTTACCCAAGAGGTCAAACAGTTTTGACCTCTTGGGTAAACTTTCGCGTCTAGCTTATCTTCAGCATAAACATATGCATTCATAGAAACATATAAGGCTGAGGAGGCCTCAGCCTTAAATAATAATTAAAGAAAAAAAACAAACTTGGTATTGTTTTTCGTTCTAAACACTACTTCCCTCCTGCTCATATCCTCACACTTTATAAATCTCAAATCCGACCAACTTTAGGATGTTGTTTTACGATGGGGTGGTGTGACCAAAAATTCAAGAATTCTTAATAAACGATCTCCCCTCCCATCACAGACTCCCTCCACTCACACTCTCATAGATGCTCTATTTCTGCTTTTTTTATGAATATTTTCACGGGTATTTCTCTGAACTGGCCACTATTATTTCCTTCCACTTTTCCTTAAATCAGGGGTCGAAAACTGGCGGCCCGCGGCCGCCAGTTTTCGACCCCTGCAGGGATTAACATCCTGCGGGGGTTAAAACATCCTGCGGGGATTAAAACAGAAAAAATTCAAACTTCTAAATGTTTTATGACAGCTTTAAACAAAAGTAAAACTTATTACTACAATTCTTTGTACATGTTTCTATCATCAAATGTTGGCAACACTGAATGGAAGTTACTTGTCACGCAGCCATTTTAAGCCACGTGATACAATATCAATAAGTTACAGGTTACCATTGTAATATGATAGTGTTAATAAAAAGTTAACTCAATAACTTATATTTTTTTTGACCATAACAATGTCTGAATTTAAAGTTAAAAAAAGAAAAATAGATCAAAAAGGCAGAACTTTTCAAGAAAAATGGGAGAAGGCATATTTCTTTGTGGAAGTAAAAAATATTGCATGTTGGATGTGGGTTCCAAGTCACGGCAAAGTAACTTGGCTTCATCAAAAAAGCTATTAATGCTCTCGATAGTAGGGCGGTGAATCCTGTCTTTTGCATAGTGTGCTTGTCTGTCTTTTGCATAGTGTGCTTGTCTGTCATTTGCGCGTATTCTCTTGAGGGGCTTGTGTGTCCTACGGAATAAAATACCCTAGATTCCTGGAGAAACAAGCTTTCCATCCCTGTCTGAGACCAGCTTAACTCATTTCATTTGAAGAGCTTTTATAAAGGTTCTTTGCTCTAGACGGTGTTCAAAAGGGGAGAAAAAGCAATGGCATAATTACGATGTTACAAAACTTCGCAGTGCAAGGTTCCAAGAATTAAGAGGGAGCAAAATAAAAGTGCTGAGATAACGAAAGATGTAAAGTTACTTAATGAAAGCTTGTTAAGGAAGTAAACGAAAAATCGGTCTATCTTAACTGGGGCAAGCATGCAGAAATCTCTTAGTTTATGTAGGGCTTCTCCGTCTGGAAAACTGACTAATCTTCAGAGAACTCCCAGTAACTTTAGTTACTATATCTAATTTTTGTGACACTGGGTAATGACAATCCAGCTATGAAAGATTGCAAAGTGCAACGATGTTAACGTTTTGGGAATTATATTTGCTTTGATTCAAATAAAATATCTAATTAGCCTTATAGATTAATTAAAAAATAATAATAAATGTCCCTTATTATTTCATTTATATAGACAACTGCTTACCTTTTTCGAATGATCGAGAACACCAGGAGTCCTTATACTTGCCTTTACATGATGATGATGTTTATTAAAGGCGGCACTACCTTCACAGTTGTTTCGAATGCATTATCATCGGAGACCAGAATATATACAATATAAGTATATTGTATAACCCCCGTATAACGCGGTACTTATACAACGCGGTTTCGATATAACGCGGTCTACAAATTGTAGTAACCCTTTATCTTTTCATATATTTTTCATCGCGCGACTTAAAAATCAAATTTTATCTTCGTTAAATTTGCGTCTGCCCGTATCGCTCATGTAGGGAAAATACCCTTCAGCACGCATGTACTCGATTGTTTATCGTATAAAGTGTTTATTGTTGAAAATTGTCTTCGTTTACTGCCAGGAAAGCGCATTAAAAATCATAAGTGTGTTAATTTCAAGCTGAGCACTTTATTTTCTGGTGAGTTACATACGATATGTAATGCTTTCTTTTATGTAAAAGAAATGATTTTTATAGTAATGGCCACTTAGAGGGCTTTTGCGATATGGTTGAAAACGAAATTAGTGAATTAATTGATGGGGAAACAGATTTAAATGAGGAGGAACTCATAACAGTACAATTAATAGACGACGTCGAACCAAATGGCAGGGAAAGTTCTGCCGAAGATTGAGAATGTGATGAATCCTTAAAGAATTCAGTTTAAAGAAATCAGCAGAAGGATTGGACTTGGCAAGAAGGTCATTTTATGGATAATGATCTCTCAATGGAGCGCTCCGGAAAATTCACGAGACAATTGGATATTTGTTTAGCTCCGTATTATGAACTTAATAAAAAATTGCAGCATACTGGTAAGGAAGGTCTTATTACTGACTTCTCGATAACTAAACCAGCCGAAGAATGCAATGAGAATTGTACAAATGATGTCCAAGAGATTTCAAGTGATGACGACGTCCGGTCACTCGTAAATAAAGAACATCTACGAAATGTTAGTTTTGAAGAGAGTGATGACGATTAAATATGCACTTTATTTTATTTAGCATAAAATATTTGCATAATGCCTAAAACATTTATGTATTATGTGCAATTAAGTTTGCGTACAATTTGTAATTTTTATAAGTTTATACCATGTATTTGTTTCATAGTTTATATGTTTTCTTAACTTACATGAATTATCTGAATGAAATAAAAATGTTTTTTTTTTGTTTGATACGTCATCGCTGTCTATATAATTTAAAAAAAAAGATTTCGGAACATAACCCTACTTTTTCTGTGTGATCTAGGTCTCGCATAATACGATTTATATAACGCGACATTTCTATGGAACCTAACGTCCTCGTTATACGAGGGTTACCTGTATATGCGTGCGTCTTAATATCTCTAATACATGCTAATTTATGCTGGGAAGAATCTAGACTAAGAATAATAAGGTGTCACCTATCGAAATTGTATGAGATGGTCTGCAAGGTGCATTAGGATATTTTCTGCTTGTGTGTATGGGGGGGAGGAATGAGTTGCCAGAAATGGTTGTGAGTATTCCAACAGTGAATGAGGTCAAGGAGAGGTGCGATAGGTATTGTCTGAAAATTCGTTAAGGCGGGAGTCCCAACTGAATATTTCACTCATTGGAGAATTATGATTATTACAGAGTCAGAGACTCATGTCAGCTACACCAGCTGCCACACCTATTCATGAATTCATTCACACAGTCTACATTAACCACCTCTATATGCATTCCTTTCTAATCATGCCACTATTTGAGAAGAAAAATTTACCTCTCACTTTCTTTCTTTCTTTCTTGACTGTATTTATATTTATTCTCAATTTCCATGAATGCCCTCATGCTCTCCCAACGCTCCATAAAATTAAAAATCCTATCTACTGGTATGCTGTATGACCTTTACAGACGTTTGTAGGTCACACACACATATATATATATATATTTAAAAAAAAAAAAATCCGCTAACGCCTTTTTATTCCCGTATATACGGGAGTAGGCGAGGCCATTTAGCCCTATCTAACTTTTGGAGACTGAGTGGGCAGTTCAATCTCCACTGGTACCCAATCAGAGACAGATGGCCCAAGGCTATCACTAATTAAGCGGTACGCAGTGAAGAGAGACGGCTCAAATGTGCCGCCATCTCGTGGTCTCTAACCCTAACACAATATATTTTAATGTCTGAAATAATGTGGGTTCTACGGTCGATTTTCTTGAGTTTACAGGACGAAAAACCCGAGTTTCCGGGAGGAAAAACCTGCTTGCCCGTGCCAGAGATCGACTAACTCGGGAACCGGTCGAAAAAAGGCTTAGAAAAATTTCCTCTAGTCGCCGACTAGACTCGAAACCAAGAGGCTTATATATATATATATATATATATATAAGAGGCGTGAGGTGATATATATATATATATATCACCTCACGCCTCTTATTCCCGTATAAGGGTGTAAGACTATCATGAATAAGTGGATCTAGTGAAGAGATGGCAAACACGTGCGCTGCCATTTTGTGATCCCCTAAAGCTAACACAATATTTTAATGTGTGAAATAGTATGGATACTATGGTCGATTTTCTTGAGTTTATGGGACGAAAAACCCGGGTTTCCAGGAGAAAGAAATTCGCTTACGTGTGCTAGAGATCTCGGAAACTAGTCGAAAAGAGGCTTATAAAAAGTTTTTCTTCTTCTTCTAGAATTGGAAGAAGAAGAAGTAGTCCATTCTTGGGGGGAGGGGTCTAGGTCTGTGGAAACATACATAACAATATATTTCAGCCTCTGTAGCCTCATTGGTAGAGGCGAGCCCTCAGGTTGGAAAGATCTGGTTTGAATCCTGTCTATGACGTGAGGAAGAATCGTTATCAGGTGTTTTCAGTCAAATTGTGAGTTATCCAGTCTCATATTTCCAGAAACTAGCAAACAAACCTCAATAACATGAAAATCAGTCCAATGTACCTGTAGATCTATATGTTCATATATTCGCTGACTAGATTAACATTTTCTAAGCCTTTCTTTGCCGGTTCCAGAGTTAGTCGATCTCTAGCATGGCAAGCTGGTTTTTTCTCCTGTAAACTCAGAAATTTCCTCCCGTAAACCTAAGAAAATCAACCTTAGAACCCATACCATTTCAGACAATAGCATACTGCACATTAGGGTTAGGAACCGCGAGATGGCAACACGTGTGAGTCGTCTCTTCATCGGATGCCGCTTATAATTAGTGTGAGTCTTAGGCCAGCTATCTCTGATTGGCTACCGGTGGAGACGAATGTCCAATAAGTCTCCAAAAGGCATCACCTATAAGGGAATAAAAATGCGTTAGCTGATTTTATATGTACGGTATATACAGCATGGCTCAAAAAATAGCACTGAACTTCGATATAACTGAACTCCATAATATATATCGTTGTAGTTATTCAGTACTGTTTTTGCACCATACTGTATATAAATTTTTTTTCACCTGGTTCCCTAGTCAGTGAATATTTGAAGCAAGTAAACTAGTTTTTCTTGTAAAAGAAACAATTCTAGTTGTAAAAAAAGATGCATGATTGCAGGGGAAAAAACAGAACTTGCACTGTATTTCATACAATCATGCATCTAAGAAAGGAAATATTGGCAGCTATCTTCCAATTTCTTGAATCACTTTCTTGTGTGACTGCCAGCTAAATGCTGCGATGTCTAGTAATACTAATCAATGTAAAAAAAAACGATTTAGGGGTGGGACTTTCTTATTTAGAAGATTCAAATGGCGTGAAGGTTTGTGGATGTTTATCATAATGAATCATTAAGGTAATGTTATTGATAGTAGTACAGTATTTGGTTTTCTTGTCCTTTGATCTAAACAACATTGTAACATAATTCTTTTTTCTTTATCTAATTGTGTTATGTCTGAATAGCCCTGTGGATATGATGTTTGCATCCATAGTGCTATGCCAACATAAGGCTGTACTGATTCTAGTCACTTACTAGAGAAACTGTCTCTAAACTTTTCTTCAACGTTCTCGATTTAGTTGATCTCTGGCAGGGAGAAATGTTTATTATTCATTTGCAAACTCTAGTTTTCATCCTGTAAACTCAAGAAAATGACAGTAGAATTTATATTATTTTAGACAATAATATATGTGATCAGGGACCACGAGATGGCAGCAGTTGTCTCTCGTTTTCCTCTCAGTGGGGCAATTAAAATTGCTAATAGTCCTTAGTGAGCTATTTGTAATTGACTAAGGATGGAGGCTAGCTGTCCACTAGTCTTCTAAAGTTAGTTAGGAATAAATGGCCTCCATTCTCCCTTTGGAGAATAAAAGGTATCTATTTATTTATTAGTAGTATGCAGGCATCTCGATGGAGTCAGCACTCATCGAGGCACTCTTCTAGGGCACTCATCGTAGTGCCCTGGAAGGTAAAGTTCCTTGGTGTCTATGATATTTCTCCTTAAAAACATTCACTAAACACACACACACACACACACACACACATGTCCACTTTCAGTTCATTCCATTTACTCGCTACACACTATGAAAAGAACTGGGACTTCATAGTTTCCTGGTCACACCCTCATTCATCTTTCCTAAGTTCTGCCCTGAATTCCATGAGTGGTAAAATTTCCCTTCTATCTGTACTGCTAGAAACCTTACTAGGTTTGTATATTTCGATCATATCTCTTCCTCCATTTATTTCTCAAACTATGAAGAATACATCTTTCAATCTATCTTCATACGGAAATTTCCACAAGCCAGATATGATTTTGAATATTCGGTGCTGGACTTTCTTCACAGTTTCCTCTCTTCTGCCATGGAACTCAGGTCACCATATCTGAGTAGAGTATTGTCTGGATCAGTGGCAGCCAGTGAAAATTTTTTAAGTGGAGGTGCTGCATATACAAAATTTAAAAAAATAAATATATAAATATTTTTTCCTAATCAGTAACCAATTTATTAATAAATAAATTTACATATTAAAAAATCGTTTTATTAAAAATATTTCACCCTCACAACGAACAAACTAATAATAAAAGTTTCGTATCTCACAGAAATAACGCACACAAGCATACGATACACTGCCCAAACGAGCAATGTCGGAATGACTTGTAACGTGCAATCACAAGCGCAAACGAATATCGGCAAGTCTGGTTGCATTTGGCCAAATGTGACAACTCTGAAGAGTGTCACTGTTGAAAATATTTCATATTTTCAACAGCGACACTCTTCATAATTCAGCCTTGTATCTATAATAAATAAATAATTATATGTTATTTTAGCAGAATAAAATAAGATTTGCAAAAAATAGTTCACCCTCACCACGAACACGCACCAATAATAGTTTCGTATCTCACAGAAATAATGCGCTCAAGCATACGATACACTGCCCAAACGAGCAGTGTCGGAATCACTTATAACGTGCAATCACAAGCGCAAACGAATATTGGCGAATCTGGCTGCTATTGATCGAACGTGATAATTCAAACACTGCGTTAGATCGCAGTGTATTTGTTTCGTAATCTAAAGCGTTAATTGAACTAAATTCCAATTATTAACTATTTAATCAATGTCGAAACAAAAGCTGTAACCTTTAACATGTTGTATTGCATTTATATAATGTTGTAAGAATTGTTATTATTTATAAACACAAACAAAATTTAATTTTTTCATTTTTCCCTTGGGGATGCTGCAGTGTCGCAGTTACGCAGTGTCGCAGTACGGCGTTAATACAGCCACTGGTCTGGATTAACATCTAGACCAGTGGCTGGTCTGCATGTTAATCCCTCTGGACAATACTCTATGTTCTTTTTAGCATTTGGGTTATCCGATGTCATGTCCTAATCACTTTGTCAATGTGTCACTCACTGCCCACTATTACCCCCGATCTGCAGTTTGGTGAACCACTTGCAGTTAACAACATTAAACTGGTGCTCCTTAGCATTTGCCGATAAAATCAGTCTGTTAAAGTAGCTTTCAATAATTCCATATAATAATCGTTTCATCGCCATAGCATCATTCTCATATAATTAAATACTTCCTTCTAGACTATCCCCAGTGTCATTAACAGTAAAAGTCTAAATGTAGTCCAAGATTGGAGGTTATTTATATGAGAGCTATCAGCTCCTTCATATATTACTCTGAGATA
The DNA here is from genome assembly GCF_054136105.1 of Typopeltis vanoorti. Classification (NCBI taxonomy): domain Eukaryota; kingdom Metazoa; phylum Arthropoda; class Arachnida; order Uropygi; family Thelyphonidae; genus Typopeltis; species Typopeltis vanoorti. Next base: position 82,819,587 of record NC_143569.1, on the reverse strand, counting down.
GCTGTCAGATAAATAAACAAACTACAATCCATAGAAGATGTGTATTTTGCATACACATCCCTTTGAGCTTGTATAAAACATCCCGTGTGGAATTCATCAAATGCCATTTCAAAATCTAAAATATTATTTGTGTATCTATTCTCCCAAACCAACTTCGTTGTCACTTTGTTATAAAATGTGAAATGATTGATAAAAAATACCTACCTTTCCACAGCCATGCTGTAAAATTTAGAAGATCAAAGTGATAGCTGTTCGTCTCTGTATGCGATTTCTCCCTAGCCTTTCCAACAGTAGCGCACGCAGAGGGGGCCAAGGGGCCCCTGGCCTCCAAAATAAAAATAAAATAAAAACTAGAAAATTTCCAAAAATCTGTTCCTAATTAAAATTCTTTTTTTTTTTTAATTTATGTTGTGTCGTGTCTTCTGTTTCTATACTACTTATGAATTAGAAATCATTGCAGATGCTCAGTCATACCCGTAGGTTGTATGCGATGCGTAGTGTGTATTCTCAAACTGTCTACTCAACTCGGCCCCCCCCCCCCCCAAGATTAAATCCTGAGTGCGCTACTGCTTTCCAATATAAGGTATTCACCTTAATTACTACTCCGGAGATACACATTGGCCTACAATTGACTACATCGATCTAGCTGCACTCTTGTTTGGGTAATTATTTTGCCTTCTTTCAACTTATAAGGATGCGAAGCTCAATTTAAACAATCAGGTTTGGGATAGCTAATTCTCCAGCATATTCCTTCAATAGAATTACATATATCTCGACCAAACCTACTACAATGTTAGCATCAAGCTCTTGCAAAATTTCAACACCTCTATATCTTCCTCCGCTATCAGTTCATTCCAATTCACCTCAGATTCTCCACAACTAATGGGTGTCAGTAAGGTATACTTTTCCAAAATGATTATGTAATAACTCATTTATTTCCAATGAAATTAACTTCTGCCATCTGTATTTATTAACGTTATCCTGCAATGATTATTCTTTAGTTTCCTCGTCACATAAGGAAAGAATTCTTTCAGATCTTCTGTAACGTATTCAATTAACTTGTTTTCATAATCTCATTTCACTTTCCTTACCATTATTATCACTCCCGTGTTTTTCTGCTTCCTCCAGTCTTTCTCCTTTCTCCTTCCCCCATAGTTAAAATCATAGTTACGATGATAGCCCTTTCTTTATCGACAAGGTTAACTGCCTGCGGAGTCTTCTTTAGTTGACCATAGCTTATAATAACACTCAGCTATTCATTTTATCCTGCACACTTTTACTTAACACAAACAAATTTAGTGGAATTACTCACAGCATCGCAGTTATTCTCAACTTCTGATGATCATCATCCTGTTTTCTACCCACTACAGGGTGAAGGCCTCTTCCATTGCAGGAGGGTTGGACTACTACTCCCATGGTGACCCAGTCCATCTTGGGAGAGTGCCTTTATACTTGGATGAATGAATGTATGAAGATAGAAGACAATCACAAAGATCCATGCCTAGGCGGGATTCGAACCCGCAGCCTCTTGGCTGGAGAGCAAATACGCTAGCCACTCGGCCAACCAGACTGGTTCCCAATAATTGTTATAACTCTATAATTGTTAGTAACATCCACCCCTCCCTTTTTATTCTACCTGCCTTCCCTGATTAGAATGTATATCCCTCGCATTCTTTTCCTCTAAAGATAGGCTGACCATATTTCCTTGAAACAAAAACGGGACAATAGGATGGCAGAAACGGGACGAGGGTTATGTAATATTCTGTATTCATGAAAAAGTAAGATGATAAAAAAGTTTTATTATTTTATTACATAAACATATTGAGCGTACCATTCTTTAGTGACAGAACCCACACAAAAATTAAGGTAGATATAGAGGGGGATTATTTCACGACGATCATACAATGAATATTTCTCCGATGAAGTCATGTTTCAGCAGCAAATTTTGGTCTTTAATACCTTATCATAAAACTTCTCACACTCCATGACACAGTTTTGTCTTAAAGCTAATAGCCCTCATTGTCCCAACAAACTTAATCTAGATTTCTCCTTTGTCTACATACTGTTCATAACAGAAAATATTCTCTCAGCAGGTGCTCTACTTCCTGGACGACAAAAAATAAACTACAATATTACAAAAGTCTTGAAAGTTTAGCCGTTTTTCGCTCATTTCAGAAACAATCTGTGCCCATCTATCAAATGCAGGAATGTTTTATTTATTGCATATGTCCAACTGCCTCACAATTATAGATTTTATGAGGGTCCACTGATCGAATACACGAGTTTCTTTTGTTTCTGAGCGTGCAATGAGTCCCTCGTTCAGGCTGTCCTGTATTTCTTTCCATTCAGGGGTCTTCCTTAATAGGACCTACTCGAGCTTCTCGGTGTTTCCTAAACTGCACTTCCACTTGTTGACATATTCTAAGCTGGTTTCATAGAAATTCTCAATTACCTCGAAAAATTTAGTTTCATTTATTTCTCCTGAATCTACTACATTTTCATTTGGTTTTTGACATCAGTAGTTACTAACACTTCACTTTTTCTGGACTTTAAATTGTTTACAAGATTTTCAATGTTCATGGCTACTTCTGTAGCTGAAATATTATCTCTTATTTAAATTATCTTTTTCAATTAAGCTAATCTATGTTTGGAACGTAGACACGCGATCTCTTGTAAATGACAACCACAGTTTCAAACAGTCTTCAAACAATTTTCGCAACATAACAGAGCATTTTTCTTGAGAAAGAAAATAAGAATGAACCCATCAAATATGCTTAAAATTCTGTCAACGGATGGACCCAAGGACAAAAATCTTGTATTTCCATGCACTAACAATTTAGCGTAATTGTTTCCTGCAAAGTCACAAACGTTTTTCAGTTCTTCAACTCTGACTGAGTATATTTGAAGTATTTGCATGCTTTCACTGCAAAGCATTCAATATCATTTGGTAAACCGTCGACAGCACACTGGAACAATTATGTATAATGTGTGCTCCACAACCAATACTGATAATCTGTTTTTTTTTATATCAATTTTTTTTGTTTGTTTGATGCATCTAAACTGACTGTAATGCTTTTTGTTTTATTCATATTCTATTACTTCGCTGAATATCTATTTAACGTTGGCAATTATTGCTCCTGATTTGGTTCGTTCTGAAGAAAATTTTGGTTCATAAATTTTATTTATCAATGTCGACAAGCAGTCATTTGCGCCAAAACCTTGGCCATGACGCACAGTATGATAAGCAACAAGAGCTTCACTTGCTGCAATTTTATCGCTTTCACTCTCACCGTCACGTCTCACCATAAATGAACTGATGTTAAATGACGCCAGGGTCTTATCAGCATCCTTATGTTTCTGACTATGCAGATGCTGGTTGATGTCGCTTCTGCCTCCATGAGCAACAGAAAAATGGACATTACAATGTTGGCATACCATTTTTGTTCCATCACTACACAGCTTGTCCAGTTTAATAAATTTAAATTCTTTTTGGAGATCGTAATTAAAACTGCAGTTTCGCATCTTTGACATTGCAAGGATAGAGTTAAAACTTTTAAAAAATAACACTTAAAACTTTAAAAAATATGAAATTTAAACCACCACCATTGAACAACAAAGCCACCGGTTACCATACAGGCAAAACAAAAACTAACGCTACAGCAGAACAAACGCCGCGTCTGAGACTCGCAAGTGTTGTCAACATGTTTTTTTTTTTTATTTTCTCTGAACAAATCACTGCAGATATGATATTTAGTATCGAACAATGCGACTCCATGGTTATAGAAATTACTGGTATCCATGATATTGATATACGATTATAAGTTATGTAGGTTATGAATAATAATTTATGATTGAAATATTAAAGTATTTATAGTTTTAAAGCATTTATAGTTTTTATTAAAAACGGATAAAATTGACAATTTTATTAAAGCGATGGAACGGCTGGGAAATATGAAAAAAATGGTATTGTCCAGTTCAAATTGGTACATATGGTCAACCTATCTAAAGATAACATCTTTCAACCAGATCTCACTAATGTGAGTAATTTTGGGTTTATCTGTATTTAATAATCGTAAGAATTCTTCTCATTTATTCCTGATGCTTCTAGCATTAGTGAACATGCATGATGATCAACCGTTGGCTGAATGAGTTTTCAAACTACTTAATATCTTACCCATTATCATATTTTTTTCACATTTGACGCCCGTAGACGGAGTATGGTTACTCCTGTACCTCACCGGATTTGGGAAGTGGAACTTTCTACTAGAAGAAGTGGTCGCAGTTGCCCTTTCCACACAGAATAAGTAGGAGAATCGCATACGTACATACATCCATGCCATTGGCGAGATTCGAACCAGCAGCCTCTTGGCTGGAGAGCGGATACGCTAACCGGTTAGCGTATCAACCATCTTAATTGGAAATAATTATGAATCCCACTTCTCATATCGCAATTCCCCACACTCGTATAGAAGCGAACTCATAACCCATCCACGCCCTTCGAGACGATCCTTGCAGTCACATCACACATCCCACCACATTCGCTACACATCTATTGTAAGAATCCACACTAGGATACCTAATGTCTGGTTTCGTTTTTCTGTAAGACAGATTCTTTTCAACCCAACAACAATCTATCCAGCTTCTCATTACCACTCTCGCTCAGGTGCAAGCTATATTCTTACTGAGTTATCTCATATATCAGTACAAACGAAAGACATCTTTCTGAGATGTTTTCATCTTTGATAATCTCCAAACAATTGGGGTCGATTTTGATGGTATAGCATCATTGGCAGACCTCACAATGTTTTGACAAGAAGCTGCAAGGATGATAAACTGACTTGCAACTTTTGAGCGTTGTTCATACCTTGTAGTTGAGAATACTAATCATGAGACTCATGATTACTTGGCTAATGATAGCAGGCACACCGGATGTATCGGAATGCATCATCCTGGAAACAGTAATACCTTCATGCGAACGACCATCAAAAGGTGAAACAAGAGATACTTCATATACGACTGGGACGGCAGGTTCGATATCTTCTTTTAGATAATCAACAGTGTATGTAGAAGTGAATAATATAGAACAAGGAGCTACTACTTAACTATTTCCACGTGATTTTATGAGATAAAGTTGAGTGTCGCTCACCTAATCCAACAGTAGCAAGAATGTGCAGCTCATTTGTAACTGATATTGACTATCAGAAGACAGATATACCGAGCAGCATAGCTAGCACCCTTGTCAAATTAGTAGTTGAGTACCTTTATAGTTTAATAATTGATAATTTGTAATATATTCTGCAATTGTCGCCCTTCTGATACTAAATCCCTTGGCAACTGCCCTTGCCGAAGTGTTCCTACTCCACTGGATACTCTGTCTGTTGTTATTTCCTTTACCATTAACTGGGGAAGTGAGTACATCAATTACTGTATCCTAACCAGATAGTAAGGATACAGTAATTCATTCTACTATAAATGAACTCCGTAAAGATAGAAGTAATTTTTGAATTGGACTAGGTTGTATACACTTCATTGGGGAACAGAAACCCAAGTTAGTGAATAGTTAGTTGCTGAAAACTCCGACAGTCTTTTACTTGTGATCACCTTTACCTTCTGATAACATCCATACGCACATCTAGTGTGTCTTGTTCATTAATTCTTGATGTCACCTTTTCCTAGGGTCGAATTTAAGCAAACGCTACAGCTTAAGGCCTCACATCATTACAATAGCCTCTGAGATGGTATTAAACCTAAAATTTACTTAGAAAAGGAAGTTCTTCAAAAGTTATAACTGAAGGCCACAACCACCTTAAATTCGATCTTGCCTTTTCCTTTATGCATTTACTATTAGAATTCCTAAGAAATCTTGTAATATCGCTAATGATTGTACTAAATTATGTTTTAAAAAATAGTAAAGAGTACAGTTCTAATTCTACCAGCGAAGTGACTTACATTTTGTCTCTGAATAAGATAACATTACAGTTGTTCCTGAATTTGACTGTAGATGACGCTGCTCTGTAACTCATATACACGTGGTTCTAAATATGTTCGTTTTGCGTAGTTTTATGTACGCTATATTATTATATGGACTAGTTATTATTATACAGGAAACTGCATGGAATCAGGAACTAATGGGAGGCTCTCGATGATAACATGATTTTTTTTGTGGGCTTAAATATTTGTTTTCTAAATGCTTGTGATGTTTCAGAAATGTTTGAGGTATGATGTAAGCTTCATATATGTATATATATATATATATACACACTCACTCGTTGATTTGATTTTTGTATATTCTGATTGATTTTCTGCGTATCGTATTTTATAGCTCATGTTTAAGGATGTGGAAAATAGCATGGAGTTCTTAGAACATCGTTCGTCATTTCATTAAGAAACGAGATTGTAACTGAATCTCAAAAAAAAAAAAAAAAAAGTTATCCATTGAAGTAACATTTAATCAGATTCACTTCACCACATAATTAAAAAAAAAAAAAATACGTTAAGGCAATTTTTTTAGAATTCATGAATTTTCGGGTGTGAAAAAAACTAAAAATGAATGAAATTTTGCTGAGTTAAGAAATAAAAAAAAAAACTGGTAGCTGAAAATGCTGTAGGATTACACATATGGTGACAGATTAATGTGGTCTTCAAAATTTGAAGAATACATATCTGAAAGGAGATATGATGAAAAGGTACAATTTGTAAGTGGAACTTGCATTTTAAGTGAGATTTTGCAGCCAGAACTTGGTCATTCCTGGAAACGAACCAAGAATATGGCTAGGAATTGTAATGTCTGGATTCTTTTCATGGTGAGTTTGTGTGGAATCGGCTACTATTAAATGTTCAGAGTTCACCTTCATTCAGTGTATTCAAACAGAGAGATGATATACATTTAAGCATGAATGAGCAAAATCCCCCCCCCCCAGAGTTGAATCCTTGGATACCCTGAAGGGGAGTATGTATACACATTAAGGATAAGCGGCATTTTTTGCTTGATTTCACATAATTACAAGGACTTGTAAAATGAAAAAAAATAAAATAAATAATAAACTTTAGATGTTGCAGTGGATATGTGCAAACCATTCCATTCTTTTCCTGTCATTCCTCCTGCCATAGGTAATAATCGATAGATGATTTTACCCATATTATATGGGTAAAATCATTTTACCCATAAAACAAAAATGTGCTCTTCTGGCCAGAAGAACACATTCAATTAACAAATATAATATAGTACACTCACAGATTCGAGACCCTTCGACACTTCTGCGCATGTCACAAAAAAGGAGAATCCATTCCGATAATAGGGTAATCAATCAGTCTTCTGGGATGAGTTTGTTTATTATTACAGGTCAGAAAATTAAGCTTTTCTTTTAAGAACATTGTAGTTTTTAAACTAGTACAGCGACAGACAAGAAAGCACATGATTTCGCATGTTGGCGACCAATTCGTACATCCTACATTTCTTTCTCCCCTTCAGCATGAATTGACTATTTTTGGCAGAAAGCCAAGGGAAGCTCTGCAAAATGTGAGCATACTATAATTGTCACAAAACCTTAGTATGCTTTGGCTATAATCCAGAATAACCTAACCTGGTTAGATGGCCTTGGCTAATCTCTTCTAGAAGCATTGCTATTAGACATCAGCAAGAATAATTATATTAAAAGGAAGCAGATAATTTTGAGCATATGCTGAAATATTTAGCTGCAAATTGGAAGTAATAATTACAAGCATAATCTCAAAATATATATTTAATGAAATATCAAATAGAACTTTGAAGGTATTTCCACTAAATAGATAGTCATAGTATGTACAGTCTGAAATACATCACCTGTGTGATTATTTTAACTGATATTTGAGTACTGTACACCAACGGATGCGAGACCCTTCGACACTTCTGCGCATGTCAGAAGAAGGCAAATCCTTCCGATAATCAGTCGTATTGTGGGATGAGTTGTTTATTATTACACGTTGGAAAATTAACTTCTCTTTTATGAATATATTGTAGTTTATAAAGTGGTAACTATTTTGCTTGTATAACAGTTGGAAACTTATACGTATGAAACACGTGATTTCGCTTGTTGGTGACCAATGCGTACATCGCCTATTTCTTTCTTCCCTTCAACATGAATTGACTCTTCTTGGCACCAAGCCAACTGAGGTTCTCATATCTGTGGTCAGACAGTAAAGATGAACACTGAAATATGGTCCAAGTATTGGCAACAAAAGAGAAAAAAAGGCACATTTTTCAACAAAATTTGTGGTTCATGTTTACATTGTTCAGTGCTCAAGATAGTACATTAATAATGGACCTGTCCTTTTGCTTTTAGGGATAATGTTTACTATGCTAGAGAAGAGGAGTTGGTATAGGACATTTGTTGCTCTTTCAATTAAAAATTAAAAAGTGGTCTACTTAGAGTTGACAATGTGTCTTGACCCAAGGAACATATAATATCCTAATACTAATTAGCAGCTTGGCTTCAACCAGGGAAAACTGGTCTTGTGCAGCTCACATTATATGGATAGTATAAATTGAGCAAATAAAACCAAAAATAATTCATTTTCACTTTAGGTGCAGTAGAGATTATAAAACACTGGGAATGAATTCATTAACAAACTTGTACATCAAAGTAAATACATACATACATAGTAAATAGCATATTATATAAAAGGAGAATGCAAAAAAAAAAAAAAAATATATATATATATATATATTCCTGAGCTTCTACTCGGTTGTAATGGTACATTTAAAAGAATAAATATTTAATGATTTTAAACCGAGATAAAATATTAAGTTTTAATGAGAATGATACAACTAGTTTCAGCCTTTTACAGCCTTCTTCAGGTATTCACTAAATGTAGAACATAATAATAAAAATTGAAGTTACAAAAAACTGAGAATTACAGGCAAAAAATGCAACACATAATTGACACAAAAACGTATTTTTCAAGTCGTTCTATCTAACGTGCTATTGTTTGTTGCATGCGTGCTTGCAGGTTCTCATGAGCGCCAGTATTGAACAACTGCAGTATGGCTATCAGGGATGTTATAACTCAAATTGCTGTTCAAATGTTCAGGATTAAGGAGGATTTCTCTGGACTTTCAAACTCATGACTACAGTGAAAAATGTTTTCGGATTTATCCCAGCAAACTGAGTGACTCTGTAGATCGTCATGAGGGTTATTAGAGAAAAGAACATGACTGGATAGTGCAGATGCATATATATATATATATATATATATATATATATATATATATATATATATAATTATATTAATATAGCTATTAATTGCTGATTACACCCATTATATCTTTCATTGGGCACAGAGATACTGTATATATGTATTAAATAACAGCTACAGTCAATTGTCTGAATTCTATCATTATTGCAAGTCCTGGAATGTCAGTGTCTTTACAAATTAATAGTGTGCCCAAGTATATTTAAGTATTATGTATTTGCAGGCAGTGAGCCTAGTAAATGTTCTTGGCTGAGATAAATGATAGCTTAACAAAAATTAGCAGTTCATTACATGATTGGAAAAACAATTCTTATCTAGAGCAGGCTTCACAATAGTATGCTCGCTGTATTAGACATTTGTTATTCTAAATATACTGAAAAAATAAAATGGTATCTATGCACAGAAAATAGCTTATCCTGATGGACAGCTTACTTCCTCAGGAAATAGGTTTAATTCAGCAAGTATCTGAGGTAAAAATTAGTTTTTAGCTGAAGGTGAGTTTGTCAGAGTATTTTCCTCCTGCATGATTTGTACTAATAAAACATACAAGTCAGCCAGAGAATATGCAAAATTGATAACCATAATGCACATTGCTATAGCCATGGTTGTCTTTCTGTATTAAACAATATTTGCAATTATATCCAGCATCTAAATGAACTAACAGCAGTATTGAACATTCAAATATGATACTAATTTTATTATTATGTGCTATACAATAGCAGATATTTAGATTTCTCTGTCTCTCCCATTTTTTTTTTTTTATTTAATAATATTTCAGCTTTGGCATGGTATTTATTATTATTATCATCCATCATCTGACTCCATTGTGCACACAATGCTCATCCAACTGTGCCTTAAAATAATTCAATGTGTCTATATGTACTGCACACTCAGAGGCAATGCATTCCACTCACCAACCATTCTCCATGCAAAGAATCCTCTGTTCACACTCTCTTTATACAGTTTTCAGTGATGGCTTCTTGTTCTATTCCCATTCTATGAAAAATCTCTTCCATGTCAACCTGATAACAATCTCTGATTACTTATATGTCTCAGTCATATATCTCTCATCCTCCTCCCCTTCCTCCTATTCACAAGGCTTTGCAACTTACATTCTCTCATTCTGCCCTCTTACTCCACACTAACCACTTTTGTGAATGTTCTCTGGACCCTTTTCAACATATCCTCATCAACGTGAAAACCTGGCAACAAAATCTGTGCACGATGATCCATATGAGGCCTGATGAAGGCCTTATAAAATGGCGGCATAGCCTCTCCGTTTCTGTATATGAGGGTCCTCTGCATCATAGCCATTATCTGATGTGACGTCTTCACAACTTGTGCAATATGACCCCTGAACAATTTAATAGTGTGCAATTTATAGCATATTCTTTTACTATGTTATTTTATTATGTGTTTGTGAGATTAAAAATTACCTTCTTACTAGCTGACCCATCTAGCATATCATAAGACTTAAAATAGCAGCAGGGCAAATAATAAGATTGTTTTTTTTTCTTTTAATATTGAATGCAGTTTAATAAATATAGCATATGTGTGTACTTTAGGTAAACACTCCTTACCAAATTCTTTTGCTTTGTAGGTAAATGATTAATCTAATTCATAATTTGATTGGCCAGTAAAAATTGTAATTTTGATTATAATTGATATTCATTGCTTCATTTTAAGTTAATCATAAAATCCTTACTTTTCAACTGAAAGGGAGTTAGCTGGTCACATATGGAGGTGGCAGAGTTTTGCCTCCTAGAAACTGGGAAACTACAAAAGGGCAAACTAGTCAAAAGAACATGTGCAATTGATGATCATTACACATACAGGCTAATCCTATCTACACAATCAGAGCATAATTTAGGTTTCCAAGAAGCCAAATTACTTGGCTATGACAGGCCAGTTGAGTCGAACTTATAAAAAGAAAATGAGACAGGAAATCTTTAATTTCTCCATGTGATCTTTAAAGTACTTGCCAAGCTTTTTAAACACAAAATTTTAATGACTAATAAATTAATTTACTAGTCAATTAAAAATTTTTTAAACAGGTAATTTATTTATATTTTAATTCTAGCTTTAAATTTTAACACTTTCAACGTTGAAATAATGCTGGATCTAATATCCACTTTGCTTATATAATTTTGCATCATTGAACTGAAGCTTTTTGGCTCTATTTCAGTAATTATTTTAACACTTAGTTTATCATTCTTAATTAAATTTTTTTCATTTATTTGCAGGATTATAGTGATGAATTATAAGGAGTGAAATTTCTTATTGCCATATTTCCTAAGAATATGCAAACCTTAAAAAATGGCAAACATCCTTAAAATTTTAGATAAGAAACAAATGAAAAAACTTCAAGGACTAAAGAAATCAAAAAAGAAAAAAAAGAAATTGCTATTGCGTGCCATTAATTCATTGGGAAATCAAAATAACTCTCTAGATTTATTTGGAGAGAAAGCAGCAAATGAAAATTGTATTCCTGAAAGAAAATTAAGTGATAAACCAAAAGTAAAGAATTTAATTGCTGTGAATGGTAAAGCCATGGTTCAAAATTGTTGTACCATCACATCTCAAGATCAGCAGAAGTCTGAAAAGAAAAAAATCTTACCTAATGGAAATGGTAGCAAATTGCAAGAAGATCTAAATATAAAATCTCAGAAAAAGCAGAGCTTAAAACGCACTTCAGAAAATTTAAACCTACAAGAAAATAGGCTAAAAAAATATAAATGTAAAAAAAAGAAAATGCGACTTTTGAAAATGTTAAATTGTAGCAATCCAAGTTTAAGTGAAAATGGCTTGTCTCAGAATGATATTGTCTGCTTGGATGATTCAGAGCAGAAAATTAGTCAAGATAATAAAGCATCTTGCAATCATGTAAATGTTTTTACACATGACATTCCAAGAGAAATAAAGTCAGGACTTCTGAAAAATAATCTTAAAAGAAATGGTTCTTTGAATGAATGTTCTAAGCCTAAAAAATTAAAACTGAATGGTATGGAACCCAAAAATGTTCTCTCTGAGTGTAATAGTCAAATAAGCATACCACACTGTAGTGAAACACATCAGAAAAACAATTCCCAGCTGCAAATAGATTCTCCTTTTCAAAAAAGGAAAAGAAAAAGAAAAAAGAAGCAAAACAAAAAAGAAACATTGAAAAGACAAGAAGATCTAAATTTTGAATTTGAAAATATTGATGAATATCTTGCTAATAAACAGCAATTAAGGGAGGCACAAATATCTACAAATGTGGAATTTGTGCAGATGAAGAATGTCAATAACAAAAATGCACAAAAAATTACTCACAAAACAGAAGGGAACAGGGAAAAGACAGAAAGGTTTCGTAGACAGCAGGAAATTGCTGTAGTGAAAGAAAAGCATCTGAAACAGCAAACAAAGTTAGCACAAAAGATGCGAAAGGATCTTCCAATATTTGTATATCATGATGCTCTCTTGGAAGAAATCGAAAAGTGCAATTCATTAATTATAATAGGAGAGACAGCATGTGGAAAGACTACTCAGATACCCCAGGTAATTTTTATTTTTAGTGATAGTTCATATTATCTATTTTTATTTTATCTTTTTTAATGAGAGCGTACTGTGACATAATTCATACCAATTGTGCTCAGTTCTTATTTAAATATGGAATGAAAAATAAACTAATTTTCCCTGATATGAAATCACAAATAAGATCTCTAGGCTGACTGCTTATTGTCCATCAATCTTCTCTTATGACCAACTCGTTCATATCTATCACTGAGAAGTAGAAAACCTTTCTATCTGTTTCTCAAAATCTCTGTATAACCTCGAAGCATATATATGCTTTCATAATCCTGCTATATATATATATATATATATATATATATATATATATATATATATATATGGAGAGAGACAATATTTGCTATTTAATATTTGCAGAGAAATTAAAAGTTCTCTAAGTTTATTTCTGCTTATGCTGGCATTATTTACATTATGGAAATTGAAAGTTGAAGTCGAACAACTGCATGCTGTATATTCTTTTGTTACAGTGACTGTTAAATTAAATACAGTCATTGATGAAGACGTCACTGGTAGTATTTCTTCACTTCTAGTAATGAAATTTAACATCCACTTTATGTAAATATGCAATGTGGGATTTCCCTTCATGTGGAATCAGCTGTTATTTCTTCCAAATTACATTGAATACCAAATTAACGTACCATGATGGGTATAAAACTGAACCAAAGTATTTTGGCTTATACAGACATTTGGTCCACTAAAATTTACGCTAGTTTCACAACCACAAAACTGTTCCAAGAAAAGAACATTATACAACTCACATCAAATGAATCCACCAAAACACCAAATCTGGAAAAGTACTGGTGCTTGTTGGCTGCATTTCTGGTTTTTTTTTTTTTTTTTTTTTTTTGAGGGTGGGGGGGATGATTTCTTTGACTCAAAGACTCGGGTTAACTTTCAAGTGCCTGACAGCCATGGTCCTCTATGACCTCAAGCTCTCTCTCTCTCTTTTTCTCTCCCTCCATACACCTACACACACACACACACACACACACACACACCACTATTCTCTTCTTAAATTGGTGATAATCAGGGCGGCAGATATTAAAATACTAGAAATCTGACATTAATAACTTTCTAGCACTTTACAACATTAACAGCTGTTATTTTTACTACTGTTATTATGTAGTCTGCAATTTCATTCTGACATGATTGTCTTCTTATATATCTTAAACCCCGTCAGATCAGCACGACATTACTGCATTAGCATTGTTTCATATTGACAAAATTACAGTATGAGTTCTTTGCCAAAGATCAGCTCACTTGGCATCTAGATGAAAAAAAGCCTAGAAAAAGTTCTTCAGCAATTAGAATCAAACCTGTAAGTCTTTTTTTTTTTCAAGTCACCTGATGCTATGGAAGCAAATGCTATTTCCACAGTGCTACACTGACACTTGTATTGTGGTATTTATAAAAAATTGGTCAAGTGTTTTATTTCTAATCCAGCTATCAGATCCATAAGTTAAAATTGGTTTGAACACTGTCTTGTATACAGCTAATTTAGTGTTCTGACTAATTTCTCTCTTATTCCATATGAATTTATTCATTTGACTTCTTACCATACCAGCTTTGTTGATTCTGTTGTCTATTTCCGTATTTAATTTACCATCTTCACTAAAAATCGTGCCTAAGTACCTGAAATGTTTTACTTGTTCCACAGGTTCTCCACACAGTTGACATTTTCAACGATTCTACCTATTTTTCATTGTCTTTGTCTTTTTAATGCTGACCTTCATACCCTATCTATTACAACAGTTATTAACTTTAGTCAGGGAATCTTGCAGACTTGTAGTGGATTTATTTAGAAGTATAACATCATCCGCATAAAGCAAAAAGCTGAGATTAACATCTCCAATTTTGATATCAGGTTTAATACCACTTTCCTTAATGTGATCCATATAGATAATGAATTACAGAGGGGATAATGTACATCCTTGTGTGATACCAGATTTAACATTAAACCACCTTCCTGTACTTCCTTCAGTTCTAACTCCTGACTTACAACTTAAATAATGACTGAGTATTGCTTGATATAATGTCCCATTGACATCATACAACTGTAGTGTTTCGAATAGCGTCTCTCTCTTGTCAGCTTGTCATATGCCTTTTCCAGATTGACAAAACTTAAATACAGATCTTTGTTATATTCCCATGCTTTCTCAACTATTTGTTGTAAAGTGAAGATCTGATCCTGACAGCCTCTATTTGGCCTGAATCCAGCTTGTTCTTCACCAAGCTTTTCTTCCACAATTCTTCTCAACCATTTCTCAAGTATACTTGCATAGATCTTGCCAGGAACACTCAGTAGGGAAATACCTCTGTAATTCTCACATTCAGTTTTATTTCCCTTTTTATATTTGTGTACTATGAGAGCTCTACTCCAATCATCTGGAATTTGCCCCTCTGTCCAGGCCTTTTGAACTATGCAGTGCAGCCACTGTAAGACTTTTATACCTCCATACTTGAGCATTTCTGGTCAAATATCATCTACTCCTGCTGCCTTTCCACATTTCATGCTTTTAATGGCTTTTTCTACTTCAAGTATGGATATGTATTCCTGGCCACATGCCTAGTCAATGTTTTTTACCACTGTGCTGTCATCACTGCTTGTTTCATTTAGTAATTTTTCAAAGTAATTACTCCATACTTCAAGGATATCTTTTTCTACTGTTTTCATGTCACCTTTATCATCTCTAATACCTTTTACAGTACTCTTTTCTCCATTTTGCCACCTTGATATTTATTTTCTATGTTCTTACCAAAGTCTTCCCGTAACTTTTGTTTAGCAAGTTTTACATGTTGTTTAGCTCTCTTACATTTGTCTCTGTATTCTCTAAGAGCGCAAGCTGACTTATTTGCCAGGAACTTTTGATATGCTTTCTTCTTTTCCTTCACTGCCTCTTTAACTTCCTGTGTCCACCACGGAGTTCTGAATTTTCTATCCTTGCGGACACCCTCACCACATGCCTCTCTGGCTCAATGAATCAATGTTTTCTCCAGGTCTTGCCACTGAATCTCCAAGGTTTGGTTCCTGTTCTCAAACTCTTTCATTTTTTCTTCAATCATGTTTGTGTATTTTAGTCTACAGTTCACATCTGAGAGCTGCTCAATGTTTATTCGCTTTAAAATTTTCTTACACGTTCTTCTTTTCGATTTGAAATTGAGTTTTATCTTGTTCAAGACTAAATGGTGATCACTTCCAATTTCAAATCCTCTATACACTCTAGTGTCTTGCACCATTGAGAAAATATCACTATCACTTTTCTTATTCCTTGCCTCTTCTCTCCATGTGAATTTGTGCACATTTTTATGTTGGAACATTGTGTTAGTAATAACCAGTCCATGTCTTGAGCAGAAATCCAACACGGATTTGCCATTATTATTATTAGTTGTGCCATTATTAGTAGAGATGTGTTTCAGGATTTTTTTCCAGTAGCTGACTTTTCGCTGTTCTGCCTGGTTCCCTCACAAAAAAAACAGAGGCCTTGTTTAACTGGGCAGTGTAACAGCCAATGTGAAATTCTGTTGAAAAATTTATTAGATTTATTTTTATTTTTTAAAATTTATAATTGAGTACTTTAGTACTTGTTTGAACAAGGTCTGCATGTTGCATGGGTTGTTGCCTTTTTTTATATTTAATCGACATATGTGAAGTACAGAACCTAGAGCACACTGGTGCTGCAGGTAAGGATTGAGAAAGAAAAAAAAGCTATTGAATTTTAAACCTGCATAAAAGGTGTCTGTGTTCTTTGCTTAAACTATATTTGTACAGATTTAGTTTTAGCACTATATCTTTCCTACTTTGTTGAAAACCAACACATGCACAGAAACTATATCTGTTATATTTTATGGAATAGATATAGTTTCTGTGCATATGTTAGTTAAGATATATGTGTAGCAAATGAAACAGGGTGTTTGATTTTGTACATTAACACATTCAGATCACATTCATACAGTTTGTTTTAGTCAGTTGTATTCTAGGCACTTTAGGAAAAATGCAATACATATGTTGAGAGAGAGAGAGAGAGGGAATGTAATGATTAAGACACATTTTGGAATGTTCGTGGAGTAAATTAATCAGTTGAATATGATTTATATATTTGTTGCAAAGTCCCTTTGTGGACAAATTCATTCACTGACAACCATTTCAGGCAACACATTCAACCCATTCACCATCCTCCAAGCAAAAAATTTCCTAACTCCTTCACTAAACACACTCTTATTTTCCAGAGATGATCCCTTGTTTTCTCCCTTCCTGTTATGTATTTGGAAAAAAAAATTCTTTAGTGTCAGTTTCAATAAAACTCCTTTAACAACACATTTCTGTGATGTCTCCTCTTTTTCATGTCTCAACTAGTCCTTGAAGTCCATAGACTTTCAATCTATCCTAGTAAGGAACATACTATAGACCTAACCCAATTCTAGTCGCTTGTTTTTTGCTCCTCTCCACCTCTTCCTCATCTCCATGGAATTCTGGCAACCAGATCCACATGCAGTAGCCAAGATGTGGCATTATTAAAGCCATATAAAGGGGAAGAATTACCTGAATTAATATGTATTTCAAATAACAATATGATGTGCTGTTTTGGCCACCTGTGTAACATGCCCTCTAAACATCAGTTTCCTATCCACAATTCCCCCCCCCACACACACACACACAGACTTTGATCTCATCATGTTTTTGAAGTTCACTTCCATCAATGTAGTGCATGGCTTATGATCTTTTAATTTCAAAGTTTCCACTTGGCAACGTTTAACTGGCAGCCATTATGTTTTGCCATACTGGAAGTCTTTCTAAGTCATCTTCACTGACAGTTGCTTTGCATCATTGGCACACAACTGAATATCTCTCCTTAAATCATTTCCTATATTATTGATTACTTTGGACAACTGAAAGGAATGGAAGGAGGACTTCTCAAAACAGTAATGGAAGGTAAAGTTCCTGGAAATAGAGGAAGACAAAGACTATCAGTGAGATGGATGAATGAATAGTGTGTCTGAAGTGACTGATCTTCAGAGAGTTGAAGCCTCCAGAAAAAGCATACAAATGGACCACTTGGTGATGACTGGTGTGGCACATCACCAAGCAAGTGAGTGACCATGTGGCATCTGATGAATAGATGGATGGTTTCAGTAGGCATCTGAATCTGAAGAACAAAAATAGTCAGCCCAAGGAAAGGAGTTGTAGGAGTCATACAGATAGCCATTTGGCAGTATTATAGTAGTGCTAAAGGACAAGAGGCTGAGAGAGCAGCTGGATGAGGTGTGTTCTGCTGGAAGGGAGACTTTGAAAAGGTTTTGGTCCAAATTACCAAGAGAGAGGACATCTATAGTGTAGTATAGTGTGCTTATTACAAAAAACTGTCAATAAGTGATCAAGGATATTGAAAGAGGGGATTATTGGGTATATTTCATTGAGTAGGTGGACAATTTGAGAAAGAGAAAGTTTGTTACAGTGAAAATCTGAGCTCTTCCAGTTTGATCAGTGGAATTGAGAAGTGAGGCAATTCGGAGTTGTGAACATTAAGGTCCTCAAGAAAGATAACCTCAATGTTTGGGTATTTAGAATGAATTTGGAGAGTTATACAGAAGGAAAAGGAATGTAATAACATCTGCTCTTGTCTGAAATCAAAAAAGCATAGAAGCAAAGCTATATTCAGCTAAGCTGTAAAAAAGGGAGATAAAAGTTAGCTGATCATCCCATGGCCTCATCGTTGTCTTCTCAAGGTCATCAAAACTGTTTCTCTATTACCTGGAGGCCACCAATCAGTAGGAATGCTGCAGTAGTAGGGCAGTTGCCAACAGTACCCGTGTCAGAAAGCTGCCAATGACCAGATATAGTTATTGAAATTGCCACACACAAAAGAAGAGTATGCAGCTACAAATTTGCCAAGAGTGCCAAAAACATAGCTGTGCTACTGCCACCAATTAATGATCTAGTGCCAACCAATATTGAATTCCATCCTTGCCCACCTTTTGACATAAGTCATGGAAAGGTTTGGAGAAACTTGTGTAGTTGCTCCTGATATTTCTCAGTAATTTCATTGGGTCTGGCTTTAGAGGCCTTTTCGTGTTACAATCTTTGGTCTGCTCTTCTGTCTTTTGCAAATGAGTTGCTATTTTCCTCTTCAGTCATTCACTGAATTTTGGATTCCTTACTCTGGATTTCTCTATCAACGTTGGAACAACCTAGGGCTCTTTGCTTTGCCTATATTCATCCTTTTATACATGAATGATTTTCTCTTACCACCTCAAATTCTATCCATCATCAGTTTTGCTGGTGAATGACATCACATGCATTCTGCTTTTTCCATTTTGACAAACTGCATGATTCACATTTCTATAATCAGAGCTTGAAAAAAATTTTGTGCCGGCTCACCAGTTAGGCAGATCTCATTTTGAGTGGAGCACCACAGTCACCTAATATATCACAATTCAAGCCCTTCCTGGTATTACATATATGCATACAAATTAAATGATGACTGTCCCTAAAAAGATCCTTCGAGCACAACACTAGTCGGTTTCTCTTCTTGGATATTACTCCTCTATACACAACCTGCTGATACCTATCAGAACAGCCAGTCTCCAGTCCAGTGCACTAATCTCTGTTATCCAACCCCCATCTGTTCCAATTTAATTACAGCTTGTCATGTAGCAATCTATCAAAGACTTTTTTGCAAAATTAAACATACTACTGTATATGCATCCCCCTTGTCTGATGCATTTGTCACCGTGTTTTAATAAGCAAGCAAATCACTAAAATAGAATCTTCCTTTAGCAGACCCATGCTGTCCATCAGAGAGAATTCCACTGTTGTCAACCCAGTTCTGAATCCTGGGCCTCACTCATTTTTCCAGCACCTTGACCACAGCTCCAGATAAGCAGAATGGTCTTCTCACTCACCATCAGTGGTTCTATCAAAGTTGAACCTTTTAACTCCCTGGAGCATTCCCTCAAAATACATGGTAATATACCATCAAGTCCTATGACCTTATTGATGAAGTTTACTCAGTGCTTCATATACTTCCTGCTCACTCACCATCAATGGTTCTTCCCCCCCCCCCCTTCCCACTGATCTCAAGCTCTATATTAGATTATATT
Source organism: Typopeltis vanoorti (assembly GCF_054136105.1). Classification (NCBI taxonomy): domain Eukaryota; kingdom Metazoa; phylum Arthropoda; class Arachnida; order Uropygi; family Thelyphonidae; genus Typopeltis; species Typopeltis vanoorti. The sequence continues at coordinate 82,799,688 of NC_143569.1, read as the reverse complement.
CATAAGGTTGCTGCTATATCCTCCTTGGTGATTATCATGTTATCATTGCCACTGACCAACATCATCCTTCTATAAATTAAAGTGCCAAGAAATTATATTCTTGGTTTAATCCCTTATTCAAGTGTAAGCAAACGTTGTTTGACAGTGAGCTATCCTCATGACTGGACTACTGATAGAGGCTAATGACTTCACATCAATGTTTGCTTACATTTCGATAAAGGATTAAACTAAGAATATAATTTCTTGGCAACTTTAATTTATAGTATAACCAAGTGAAGAAACTTTCATAATCATACCTTCTGTAATTATCTTTATTTTACTGGGGGCCAATTAGTTACAATTGAAAACTTTCATAATCATACCTTCTGTAATTATCTTTATTTTACTGGGGGCCAATTAGTTACAAAATTACTAATGAGGTCAAAATAGGAATTATTTTGGCCTCATTAGCTAACTGCTGCTCATACTGCACTTTCACTACCCTTATCAAGTGAGTTACCTTCCTTTCTTGCTCTTTATATTCTCATGCTGCTGATTATTCCCACTGATCTTGTGGGGTGTATATATATATATATATATATATAATTAACTTATAATAAGCTCATTACTACCAGAGCTTTTATAAAAGAGAGAATTGAAGAGATATTTTGCATATTACTCATTAAAGATGAACTTTTTCAGATGTTTTCTTTTATAAGAAAGAAATCTTTTTGGCATTGTTGAAATTTTAATGGCACATTTTCTTTCCTGAAGATTCAAATAAACCATTAATGCATAAATGTATGAAGCTATTACAAAAATTAAATAAATAGATTTAATTTGGTAGCTTAACCAAAAAATAGATTTAATTTGGTAAATAAATTTGGTAGCTTAACCCATTTCTATGAAATGGGTTAAGCTACCAAAAATTCTAGGAAATTTGGTATTCCTAGAACTTGTAAATGTAAAGATTCAAAGTAATTGGCATTATAATTTAATCCTCTCTTTCTGCTGTAAGTATTAAATATCATATCAGAATCACAAAAAATACTAATCTCAGTGTTGGCACAATATTGGAAAGTGTTATAATAAAGTTATACTGTGTGTGTGTGTGTGTGTGTGTGTGTGTGTGTGTGTGTGTGTGTGTGTGTGTGTGTGTGTGTGTGTGTGTGTGTGTGATTTCTCATTGATAACTATCCAGTATTGTTTGTCCAGTGCTTTATATGTTTATTTATTTTTTATCTCATTTTAGTTTATCTATGAAGCTGGAATGGGGAAAAATCATGTAATTGGTATTACCCAAGTAAGTTTTTTCTTTTAATGCATTTTCTTTATTTCTGATAAAAGTCTGTTTTTTACTCTCTTTCTTAAAATTAAATAGTTAAATTTCAGTGTTTGTTTAAAAGAATATTAATCAGCACATCTAAATTAATAACAGCGATCAAAGTTCAAAGACATTTGCCCAGAGGGAACAAATCTTCGAAGAGAACTTTAAGAAAAACACCAAAATGGAGATACCAGTTGGATCATATACTACAAACAAGTTAAATTAGTGCAAAAATCAAGTGATGCCAGTATGCAGGCACACTGCATAGGAAATATGCAAGACCTTTGTGATCAAATATATGCCTCACAGAACCTTACTTATCCATTTCACCAACATTCAGCCTTAATAGTGTCCACTACCATCTTCAATCTACCAAACCCCACCTACTCTTTCTGACAGAAACTCAAATCTCATCCCCCCCCCCCCCCAACACTGTTCATCTCAATCTTCCAAACTACATACTCTTTAACTCCTTTCAACCCAAGGGTGGTGTCTGCACATCATACATACATCCACTTCTGGCATACCTTGTCAGAGAGCACCAACCAAGAATCGTACAGCTTTGACCTTCTATGGTTGAAAATATCCCTTCCCCGCTCAGGTGAATTCATTAGTTGTCTCTCTCTCTCTCTCTTGCTCCCCTAATACAACCAACCACTCTGAGCTTTTTAATTTCATCATCATCACATTCCTGACATGTACCCTCAAGGGGTGTACAGGATATGATAGTACTACATGAAAAATTTACATCATTACTAACTTCCTATTTACAATTTTCCTCCAAATCAGTCTGTTACTTGTCAAGACTCCAACATTATCGGAATTTATATTTCTATCGTCTAAGGCACTTTGTACAATATCAATCCACGTATATCTTGGTCT